>NC_027754.1:22235948-22275795 GCF_000695525.1 Brassica oleracea var. oleracea
CAAAATGCTTAAACCACTAACATTTTGTATCTACATCGAGCACATTCTTGTATATCACAGATTCACAGTGTGATTGTTGTTCTTGAAGTTGTAACAAACACCCACAGGTGTTTAGTGTTTCGGTTTTTGTTTTGTTGGTGCAGTGCACTAGGGATGGGTATTCTCAGTTCTAGGAGCATTGGTTGCGATCCCAGTGGGCATCAAGCGCAAGTCTCTAGGCCCACTTGTTTTCTTCGGCACTACCGGAACGATGCTCGACATCATCATTGGCGTGACTCAGTGCGAGAGAGAACACGCTGAACACCAACTGAAGTTACTCCAAGACTCTCAAAACGCAACAACGAACAACGCAGAGACAGATTCCTTGTCCTAAATCTTCTTTCACAGTTTTCTTTACAATAAGACTTTGATGCCATCTTCAAGTCCAAACTTGTTTCAATATCGTGATCAGTCCATGTGTAGTGACAGAATAAAGAAGAAATTATTTTGATTTTATCAATACTAATAAACTCATATAAAATAATGATTTATGATCTCACCCAATAATCTCAACCATGAGCACGCCAACGAATACCGAGAGACTTAGAGCATGTTTAACCCTATTACCCCTAATGGGTTTCTTAGTAACTTTTTAATTAATAAAACTAATCAAATAACTTTAGTTAAGAAACTCCTATTTTAGTCAGTGCATTGGGAGTTTCTTAACTAGAGGTTCTTAAAAAAAATTATTAAATATTTTTTCAATATAAAATTTATTTATTAAATAAAACATATTAAAAGATAAAATTTAAAACATAAACAAAAAAAAATTAAAATTAAAATTAGTACAATAATCGAGAATAATTTTAAAAAACATCCGAGCTTGGTAGTTGTCTCAATAACATCCAAATCGACTCCATAAATGTTCAACCAAATCGGCTTTGAGTTGTTGATGGGTATGTGGATCATAAACGTTGATCGCCTTCTTCACGGTTTCTTTCGATATGAATTCTTTTTTTTCTTCTTCTTCTTTGGACTTCTTGATCACCATAATTAATGGCCAAATTCTCGAATGTTTGATCAAAATGTTGATCAAAGTATTGATCAAAATATTCATCAAAACTTTGCCCATCTACTCCCTCAAAAGTGTTATGAGAAGAGGAAGCCATAGAAAATGTTTAGATCAAAGAGAAGAGAGATACAAATGTTATGTGTATTGATATTGAGATCAAAGATTGAACGTGTTTATATGTTTTGCGAGAAGAGAAGAATTCAACTTGAGAATGTGTATTGAGAACAACGAGTTTACAAGACATATATAGACATACATAAACTCGTGAGAAGAATGGAGTGAATACATAAACTCGTGACACATACATACAAAATGAAGGACACTTTTCTTGGCTTCTTCTTCTCAACATCTCGTGACTTCTCACTGCATCTTCTTGTCAACATCTCCTGACTTCTCCTGCTTAAACATCTCGTGACTTCTCCTGCTCAAACGTGTGATGATCAAACGTGTATAACATCTCGTGACTTTTCTTGACTCTTCACTCACTGCACATCAAACGTGTATAAACAAATTAATGTATTTTAGAGACAAATAAACTAAGCCAAGATAGGACAGATCAGATTTCACAAAACACATAAACTCGTTTTTTATAAAATAACATAACAGATCACATAAACTTGAAACATACATTATCATTATGAAACTTCCGAATTCAGCAGAACATGAAGACAAACAGAACATGGAGAAAAAACAGAACATGAAGAAAAACAGAACATGAAGAAAAAACAGAACATGAACTATTTACTCAGCATCTCTGTAATGAGTTTCTGCTTAAGAGCTTCTTCAGATTCAGAAAGTGGCTCAGGTTTGGCAATGAGACGGTCAAGCAAATCCATCTTCTTAACACTCTCTTGAACTGCCAAATCTCTCTCTTTAACTGCCAAATCTCTCTCTTTAATAGAACACATGGCCAGAAACTCAGCAGATGCGGCCTTCGATGCCTCCTGATCTGCTATACTTCTCTTACCAGATGCTGCTTTCGATGCCTTAACACTAGGAGGACGTTTTGTTGGTGACTCACCGAGAGCTGAAGCTGCTTGAGAGCTTTCTGATTGTGCTCCATTATCACACTTTCTCTTCTTACCGCTGCCATCAATCTTGCAAGTAGCAGCTTCACACCATTTCTGGTCGTACCTCAGCTCCTCCCAAGCATGGTGAAGGTTGAATTTAATCTTATGATCGTGGTAGAAGATTTCATGTGCAAGTTTAACAGTATCAGCCTCATTCTGACCACTTGTTTTCTGTCTTGTTGCAGCCGCATAGGATCCACAGAATTTGCAAACAAGATCGTTCATCTTCTGCCACCTTTGTTTACACTGAAGAGCCTCTGGTTTATCACCTCTTTCCACCTTTGGACTTGCTGCATAATAATCTGCAATGCGTTTCCAGAAAGCAGGAGCTTTCTGCTCATTGCTTACAACAGCATCTTTGCTGGTGTTTAACCATGCGCTAACAAGCACTAGATCATCCGAGGGACTCCATTTCTTTCTTCCTTTGCGTTGTGGAGGTGAGTCTTCACAGAAGCTTGACGTTGCAGTTGCTTGAGTACTGAAGAGAGGGGGTTGTGATGATCTGAGATTCCCATCGAGTGAAAAACTCACATTAGGAAAGAGTTCAGGCATGACACTGTCTTGTTGACTGTTCAACAGATCAACAAAATTCGTAGAGTCCATATCTTACAATGGCATAGAAGAGAGAAAGAAGAACAAAGGTGTTTCAAGGAAGAGAGAAAGAGATTATGTGAGATGATGAAATGAAGGAAAGAAGGCACCGGGTTTAATAGACGTTGAAGATGAGAAGACATGTATCTAACTTATTTATTACCTAAAGCACACAAGCATTCATCACAAGCATTCATCAGAACCATTAATCACACGATTTTTCCCTAACCACAACCTAACAAGTATTTATTACCCTAAGTACTATCCACAACCTAACAATGCAAACTCATATCAAGTCTTACAAACTCACCGAGACTCTCAAGAAGTGGTTGACTGTCGACCTCAAAAGTGTAAGCATGTTCACATCTCCCTCAACCTTGTAAAAAAAACATAACACAATGATATGAGATAAGCTTAATACAGAGCCAACTCTTTACAAGACAAAATTAGCAACACAATTTATATGAGATTAGCTAAAATACTAAAATTAATCATTACAATGAAACTGAAAGACGGATGAGGTGAGAAAGTTTATTACTTGGGAAATCATCTCCAAATTGAAGAGATCGTGAGCCAGAGCTGAAAGACCGACAGATGAGAAGCCGTGAGGACCGTAACACTCGTCGTCTGTGGTGGGTTTGCATCGTTCTTCTGCCGGAGAAGACGAGAAGCGATGGAGGAGACGCAGTCAAGACAAAGAGAATACGAGGAGATGCCGTCAGGACCGAGACAGTCTTCGTCCTTGGTCTTCCTCCTTGGTGGGTTTCGATCCTTAATCTGGCGGAGAAGAAGACGAGAGAAGACGGAGGATCGAAACGAGAGAAGACTGAGAAGACGGAGAAGACGGAGGATCGTCCTTGGTGGGTTTCGATCGGTGGTGGGGTTCGATCGGTGGTGGGTTTCGATCGGTGGTGAGTTTCGATACTTCCTCTCCGACGAAGAAGACGAGAACGGCGACGGAGGATCGGTGGTGGAGGCTCCGTCGGAGAGTTTCGATCGATCAACGGTTCGCTTCTCTTTCGCACGACGGAGAACACAAGAGAAAGGAGAGAGAGGAGAGAAGAAATTATATAAAAAAAATACAGAACCATATACTTTAGCCTAACTGCTGACACGTGCCCCATATAACCGATCATATAGTCGGTCACCCAAATCCCCTCTTTAGGATCGATAACATCATATTTAATTTGTTTTGATTTATTTAATTGGATCATTTTATGTATAATCCCACTAAGGACCGCCCGTTAAACCATGATTAACCCGGAGTTCTTAGAGTGAGGTTCTTACCGGAAGTTGAGAAACTATTTCTTAATTTTTAACTAAAAAAACTAAAAACCGGTTTTTAAAGTCCTTATTTAAGAACCGGTTCTAGCTTTTTAATTAAAATTTAAAAAATAGTTTCTTAACTTCCGCTAAGAACCTCGTACTAAGAACCACGAGTTAATGATGCTCTTAGAAGAAGAAACAGCCATTCAACGAGAGAGAAAGCAGAAAGCAACGAAGTAGGCCAAAGCCTAACGACAATGACCGCACTTGGTCGAGAGCGACCATCACAAGCATGAAGGAGAGACTCTTTCTCCAACTTCACTGGACACTTAGCTGCATGTTTCTTGACTTGTACTAAAGCCGCCGCGAGAGCAAGCGCAAACGCTGTATTGCTTAACAGTCAGAAACTCTTTTTTGCTACTTGTAATGACTTGAAAATCAGCTTGTGTCATTCCTGTTTTTGGAAGTGATACGTTGAGAACATCTGGTGGTATAAGCATTGGTCTCAGAGTGGTGAACATTATAATGAGTGCTATCATCATAGTGGAAACTGCTGGAGGATTATTTCGATCACCATCCATTTCTAAACAAATTTATAGGATCAGGAGTGTAAATACTGAGAAGGAAATTTGAGGATATATAGTAAGTTAAAAGAAATGGTATTTATAAGATTATCTAATCTAACCATGGTTAAATTTATAACATTAATTAGTTAAAGAATATGAGACTTCGCTATAGAAGTTTATGTTAGCTTTTAAAGAGGGTGTTTAATAGTCATTTATGAATGACATTTGCTTTGTTTAATAAAGAGTAGGATTGGTTTACGGATTTTGTTCACTAACAATCTCCCACAAATATGCAGTGTTAGTCCCATACTCCCATTTCTTAAAGTAAAAACAGAAACCAAAAGACTAGATTTAACCAAATTGAACTTTTCATTTGCATATATATATATAAATTAATTCCAAAAAAATACTGAAACTGAAGTTTGATATTCAACTTTTTTCTTTTAAGATGCAACAAATAGATAATGTTTGGCAATACATAAATAACTATCCAAAACATGTTTTGAATAGACATGCAGAAAATCAAAGAAATTTTCATCTTCACTTATACTGACCATACTGGTCATAAACCGGCATTCCATTCATAGAAGAGGAAGATCCACCACCACCACCTACTGATCCATCCTGACCCGATCCGTTATGGTAGTACCGACCACCACCCATAACCATAGACTGATCCAACATGCCATAACCATACGAACCCGGCGGAGGTGGGCCGTGAAACCCCATACCACTTCCTCCATAGACCGGTTTAAATGATGACTCACCTCTAAGTGAACACCCACGATCGGTCTCGAACTCACGGTACCGGTTAATGAACACGTTGAGTGGTCCAACGTAATCATCGAACCCAAGTTTGCTCATGGCCCAAAGGATATCTTCAGCTGTTATTGTCTTACGTTGCTCACGTTGGCAACGCTCGTTAGCTTCACCGGTCACGAAGCTGATGTACTCGGAGACGCATTCTTGAATCGTTTCTTTTGCGTCGTCAGAGATTTTGGCGTGTGGCGGTAAGATTTTACGCATGATCCTTATCACGTTTGCGATTGGCATGTATTGGTCTTGCTCACGAGGCATGCTTGGTTGTTGCTGCGGCAAGATAGTCTTGCTCTTGTCGTCGCATGCACTGATGGAGCCGGTCATTGTCGGGATTGAGTTGTTGTGCTGGTCCAAGTTCAGTCCTGTTTACATAAATTGAAGTTGTTTGGAAAACTAAATGAAATTATATTTTTAGAAAGCGGATTTAATAGTTGAAAACGAGGACTATCAAGTGAAGACACGTGCTTAGTTTAGTACCAACCAATAAGATAAAAGATAAGTTTACAGGTCCCGGTTCCATTATGTAGACTGTTCAGATTCTTGACGTTACGTTTATATTCATAGAACGAAAGAGTCAAAAGGATCTTTCCACTTCTCGAAATACGTGAAATTTGATGATTTTACAAGTATAGCGCGTATTCCCAATTTTCTTTGTCAAATTTCTAGCTTGCTTAATTCAAAATTTGTTTTATTACTTAAAAATAATTAAAGTCGGTTATTGGTTAACCAATACTTTTACTAATTAATAAAACGATTTGGATTAGGTGAAACTATTTCATCCCCTGTGAACTAGAATGATTTTGTAGATTAAATAGAGGAGTTTACAATAGTATTTATATTACTTTTTGGCTTTAAATATAGGAGTTTACAATAGTATTTATATTATATTTGGCTAAAAAGTGTATTTAGATTCATAGGATATTTCCAAATCAGGGTGGACAAACGAGAATTTCGTTTTGAAACGAAAAAAAACAACCGTTACAGTAAAGCGAATAAACTAGTAAAGAAAATATCATAAGAGTAATTTAATATTTCCAATTGAAAATAAATCAAATTTTTTTTTTAGATTTTGAGTCGGCCTTTAAACTAAACCAACACATACGATTCCCACCTCTATATTTTTAAAAAGCCAGAATACAAATCTAAAAGATAGAAAAAGAAATTGAAACTCAATATTTCTTGTGCATGCACCGGTATAGTCAATGGACAAACATATGAAGATCTATCATCCCCCACTAAAAGTTGTTACTATATATTATCACGAAATATTTGAACTAAGGATTGGTTCCTGCTTGGATGTATACACGAATATGCAAATAAACATATAGATATATCAAACCCATTCATGCATGCATATATATAAGCGTCTTGCATGTGAGTAGACTCTTCTCCGTACCTTTCACAAAATCTAAGAAATAAAAATCTCTACTGTTTTAAGAAGACATGAAATTCTCTAGTTCTTTGTTTGATATACAAAAAATCTCAAAAACAAGTTTCTGATTAGTGAGTATACATAGTGCAGGCACGTATATACATAAATAGGAACTTATTATTTGATTACCCGAGTTAGATTTGGGTAGCTGATAGTGAGAGAGAGGAGCTCCACGTTCCATTGTTTCTCTGTCGTTTTTTAAGACCTTAGTAAATTAATTATTTGAGTGATTTGTTGCATGCAAAGAGAGGGTGATGGTAATGTGGTTTTATAGAGAGATGATACAAATGGCGAAGGAGGCGGTTCTTACGAGGTCGCTATATCTCTCTATCTCCCATTGGCTGATTTCATTGGCTAGGGTCCAGTTAAATTAGAGCCACTGCTATTCTCTCATTGGTCCTTCATTTCACTTATCACCAAAGTTAATTAAGTGAAAGGGTGTTTACAGAAAAAGAAAAAAAAGGAAAATTTTATGGAAAATACACTTTGTTTAGAAAGAAAACTGAAGAAGGAAATTCTCAATGTTTTAAAATTGAAGTTAATAAAGTTTTCATAATCAATAACATTGCAAATGATTCTCTTTTACATACCATGAGCATAGAAAAACAACATCTTAAGCGCATCTCAAAAATCGGAGCACAACACACCAAACCAAAAATCAACAAAATCTTACCGGACCCGTCGAAGAACGAAGAACATGTCTCAAGTGACGACTCTAGAGGCATGAACAATCTGTAAAACCGACGCGGCATGGAATAAACTCACAAAGCAAGTGGGATTGGCTTGGATATTCTCGAGAACCGGATTTGCCACACCCTCCAAGGATCGAGCACCCAAGACTTCGTCAACTCCCCTCTCATGGCGGAACCACTAGCGATGCGTCTGGCAATCATCAAGGCAACAACTCTCTAGATTACAACTCTTACGATGTCTTCGACAATCTAACGCTCATTAGAGCAATCAATCAAGACATGCATGTTAAGAAATTCCATGGAATCGTTTGCGATATCTAAAATATTACATCAATATTAATTAATAAAATGGTACACTAATACATAAAATTGTAAATAGAAATACATTATTAAATATTAAACTACAAGCAAAATACCACACTATTTCATAAAATTATTTCTATAATGCTCTTATATATGATAGTGCATTTTGAAGTAAGAAATGACTTTCTTTATTTTTAATTTATAGATTACAAGTTAAAAGTTGTTGAAATCGAGTATCCTCATTTTCTGCCATATGATCAATTATGTTTTCATGTACCTCTTTAAAAACTTTTTTTTATTAAATTTCTTTTGTAATATTTTTGTTGTTTAAATCAAGTTTTAAAATTTTGTGTGTAAAACTTAAATTAAAAAAAAAACAAATTTGTAATATTTATGAGATATAAAATTTCGAAAGATTAAAACTATAAATGAACAAATATTTAGGAATCATAAAAAAGATGTGTAATTTTAAGGACCAAATGCAAATAAAAATATGAAACTTCAAATTTTGAAGTTTTTGAAATTTTTTTTTCAAGAGCAAAAAGCTTTATATCTGAAGTTATAGAATCTATTTTGGAGATGCTCTAAGAAATGCTATAATAGAGTTTCACTATTCCGTAGTATTTACTTATGTGTTTGTTAGATTTGATATTTTACCTTGTAATTACCATAATATTTTATGGTTTGAGTGTTACTAACTAAAGAGTTTTGATATTTTGCTAAAATCATGTGTTTTCTTACTATGTTTATGTCATAATAAGTTTTGTTTTATAGTTGTTGCATGTATTATTTTGATTAATTATTAATGTTTCTTTAATGCACCATTTTAAATTGAGACATTCCATAGGATGACTCTTTTTAGTTTATTTTCACAAAATCTCCCCCAAAGAAGAAGAAAAACAAAAAGAAGTTTTATTAAAGGGTAAAAATATATTTATACCTATGGTTAACTAATCTAGATTTAAGGTTTAGAGTTAAGGAAGTTTTGAGGATATGGTTTCAAATTTTAAAAATGAAAATAAAAATTAAAAATTTCAGAATAAAAATGGGTATTTTGATCATTTTTTTCCTCGAGAGCTATTTTGTGAAAGTTAAAAATAGCTATTTGAGAGAATTGCCCTATTAAATTCAATTAACTAATTTCTCTTTCTAGTTAATATTGTGTATATATATATTTTTTTTTCTATCAAAATAGAAATACGCAATGGACTTTATATTATAGTCATGTATGATTTACATAAAATTATACTAAATTAAATTTATTTCTAAGGTTTTCATTAAAATATTTCAGTCATTACATATACATTAGAACATTCGAATAGAATACACCTTAAATAATCAATATCTTTTAAAATATTTTTAGTTTCATTACAACATACTACATAATTATAGCTATTTATTTTTGATACAAAATATCTGATAAAATATTTTAATTTTCATTATATAAATAAATAATTAAATTCGTTATTATTATTAAAATACTATATATAATTATTAATTTATTTTTAGTTTTAAAAGAAAAAAATAAAATTATATAGTATTTTAACATATTAAATACTCCCCTTTTAAATTAGTCTAGTCCATTACCCTTAAGTTAATATTTATTTGGAGAAATTTTATGTTTACCACTTTTCATCTTTACCACCTCTAAAAGAACATTTTCAAAAATACCTTCTTTATTAAGTGGCAAAAGACTCTTATACCCTTGTTATCTATATATATATAATAAATCACTATTTAAATTTTTTTTTTATGTTTTTCGAATTATACTTTTTCAAATTCAATTTTTTTATAAATTTATTTTTTGATTTATTTTTTTATTTTTTTTTCAAAATTTCTTTTTGAAAATCGGAAATTGTGTTTGAAACTATTTTTTGATTTTTTTTATATTTTTTAAGTATTTATTTATATATTTATTGGAATCCTAAATTTCACATTCCAAAAACCATACCCCATTCCCTCAACTCTAAACCCTAAGTCTAAATTAGTTAACCATAGGGGTATAAGTGTCTTTTACCCTTCATTAAAAGTGATGGTAAAAGTAATTAATGTAAACATGAAAAGAGGTACTATGAATGTGGTATTTGTGGCAATTTCTCTTATTTATTATTGTAAAATATTTATTATTATTTGGCCTAAAATCTTAAATTTGCATCCAAAAACTTGAAAAATAAAATATTGAAATTATTTAAGAATACATTATTTGATTATATATTGGATTGTACTACAATTAATATTTTTAAAATTAAAGTTTTTACAGATTATTTAATCATATATATGAAATAATTTATTTAAAGAACATTAAAAGAGCTTTAATCAATGAAAAATAGATAAAAAAGATTTAAAAATCAAAAGTACAAACCAATAAAAATTATAAGTATATAAATATATGTTGTTTCATGTAACATACATAATATTTTAAATCATTTTAATATACATATTAAACTTATATCAAATAAAGTATCAACACAACTATAATTAAGTTTCACATATATATTTTCATAACGGTAGATTAATTTAGATGTTAAGACATATCTAATTTAATAAACGTGAAATTGTAATTACATACCAAATTCAAAAATCAAAATTAAGTTATATATATAACATCAAAATTTAAACATTTAAGTTTATATGAAATTAGTAAAGACAAAAACTCGCGCATAAGAAAGTTAAAATGAACAAAAAATAATGGATCAATCCAACTCAATCCTAACAATAGACCTCAATGAACAGAAGAATTAGATATAAATGGGTTAATGAATTCAGTGGATAATGAGTTATCTATTACAAAAAACAATAGAAATCATAATCAACATAAACTCAAATCAAAATATAAACCATAGATAACCAAACAAATTTCTATACCAATTTACTAAACCATTTTTTCATATATCTAAATTAATTTTAATAAATCAATTTTAATAGATTATATTTTGGTTGTTGTAATATACTAAACTTAATCATTTTTCCTCATTAACACTGCAAAATATTGTTTCCATGCAAAAATCACAAATTGTGTGATTTCCACCAAAACTGTAAAATCTTTTTTTTTTCTTAAAAAAGATATTTTCTTTGCAAAAATTGCGGAAAAGGATTTTTTTCCACAGTTTCAAGAATCGTGCTTTTTTGACAAAAATCACAAAATTTTATTTTCCGGCTAAAAATTGTAAATTATGTGTTTCTGTTAAAACCATAATATTGAGTTTTTATGTCAAAATTGTAAATTGTGTTTTCGCCGTAAAATTGCAAAAATCGTATTTTTCGACAAAATCACAAAATGGTGTTTTCTACTAAAATCACAAATTGAGTTTTCATGCCAAAATCGCAAAATCTTATTTTGCGACTAAAAATTCAATATTGTGTTTGCGTGCCAAAAACGCAAAATTGAGTTTTTCCGTTAAAACCACAAATCATGTTTTTTCGCAAAGATCACAAAATTGAGTTTCAAGCAAAATCTGCAAAATCAAATTTTCTGTTAAAACTGTGAAATTGTGTTTTTCATGTCAAAAGCGCAAAATTGTGTTTTCCGTCAAAACCGTAAAATCGTGTTTTTCAGCATAATTACGAAATTTAGTTTTCACCCAACCCGAAAAACTATTTTTTCCGCAAAATTGTAAAATTGAGTTTCAAACTATTTCCCGTCAAAACCTTAATTTCATATTTCCCATTAAAATATGTTTTCCACCAAAATCGTAAAATTTGATTTTCCAGCCAAAATATTAAAAATGTATTTTTTCTCGTCAAAATCATAAAACCGAATTTTCTAAAATCTAAGTAATATTTTTTCCTTAACCCCAAATTTAAGAAGAACTTAATAACCATTCAAATTTAAAATTATTATTCATAAATTTTTGAGTTATTTAAATTTGAATTAGTTATGGATTGACCCAATTGATACTCTAATTCGCTCGGTCTTGCGTATCCGACTCTAGTATCTATATATATATACTAATAAAGTTGACTAGAAATGCTCTACAATGCGCCAGCAAAGCCTATTCCTTTTTCTGACATGTGTCCTTGTCCATCTTCTTCCTACGCTATCGTTTGGTGGTGTTCACATATTAGATGGGCCTGAATGCATCTCAAATTATTGAACTTATAGTTCTTCATGTATTTGCACATTTGACCCATAAGGACATAGGGTTCCTTCCCCTCTTCTTAGGACTTACAGAGCAACGCTGCCTTGAGTTTCCGATCAGATTACATTGCCGCCTATCAACAGTCCCGTAACGGCTGCAGTTATCATTCACTCACCATTTTAAAGCAAGCATTTACGTGTTTTAGAGCAATCCTCGCATTCAATCTTCACCCTCCTTCAAGGTAACGGCTTAAAGCTCAATCTATAAATAAGATTGTCCTATGCGATGATCAGTATCAACTTAACCAAATCAAACTGTTAATTCTCTCAAACAGGCAACGCTAGGTTCCGTCAATGCCATCCTCTTAAACATTTTTGGCACTTATGTGAACTCGATTAGACGTTACACGGGACAACATCAACTTCAGACTGTCTTACTCCCCTCTCTCCAGACGCTTCAATGATAGCACAGCGTTCACAGAATTGACGGAAACGGTTAATCCGATGGTGTACCTGAGTAGCTGAGCTGTTCTGGTTTCTCAACAACGACCAGCTACTAGCACTAGCAAACACTAACACACACCTAGCTGGTATGCTTCTGAACTTAAAAATTAAAACTGTCGCTTTAGCACATCTCCACTCTATTTACCGTGCTCAATTTTTAATTTGTCAAAACATTATTGGTGAGCTAGCGCAATCTGGAGCACGTTCGTCAATCAGAAGCCTCTCTAGTCAAACCCTTCTGATCCTTCTCAAACTGTTCCAAATCTTCACTGAAATTCACCTTCCTTTTTCCTTTGTTGTCAACCTTAGATGTTTCTGAAGCTACCGCAGGCTCAACATCTTTATACAGACAATCCTCATGAAATACTACATCTTTGCTGATCACAACCCTCTGGTCTTCTAGGAGCCATATCCTGAACCCCTTTGTGTCCTGTCCGTAACCGAGAAATATTCCCTTTGACGCCCTTGGACTGATCTTATCACTGATGGTGTGAACGTATGCCACACAGCCGAAACTCCTTAAGTGAGAGTAGTCAATAGTACCTGATGTCCATCTCACTTCTGGAACCTCAAATTTGATGGAGGAATTTGGTGACATGTTGATAATGTAAACTGCTGTAGACGCCGCCTCTGCCCAAAACTCTGCTCCCAGCCCTGTCTCTGTAAGCATGCTCCTGACCTTGTCCATTATGGACCTGTTCATCCTCTCTACCACTCCATTTTTCTGTGGCGTATAGGGACACGTCTTGTGCCTTTTCACTCCTGTTTCTGAACACAACTTATCGAATTTCTGGTTGCAGAACTCGAGACCGTTTTCAGACCTCAGACACTTTAGTCGCTTTCCTGTCTGATTTTCTACCAATGTTTTCCACTCCGAGAAATTCGGGAATGCCTCGTCTTTGGTCTTCAAGAAGTAGATCCATACCTTCTTAGTAAAATCGTCTATGAAGGTTATGAAGTACTTCGCTCCTGCAAGGCTAAGTGTTGTGCTTGGGGAGCCCCATAGATCCGTATGAACGTACTCAAGAATCTCTTTTGTGAAGTGCTTTGCCTTGGGAAAAATTAACTTGTGGGATTTTCCAAGTGCACAAGCCTCACAGAACCCCAGCTCCTTGATCTCAACATTCTTGAGATAACCTCGCTTCACTAAAGTCTCCATGGATCTTACGTTCATATGCGCCAGACGAGTATGCCACAATCTCGTGACATCTGTTGAAGCTTTAGCAGTATTCACCTGAGCTGATGTCACACTTCCCAGTAGGTAGTATAACCCTTGATGGTACTTTCCAGCCAAAACCCGTGTACCACCCTCAAAGAATCTGACTTCAAAGCCTCCTCCTTCATAGTAACACCCTGATGACTCTAGCTGCCCGTAGGATATTAGATTTCTTCCCATGTCAGGAATGTATCTCACATTGTTCAGAACTACGACTGAACCGTCTGAACTGTCAATTGTTATCTTCCCAATCCCCTTTACTACGCAGAACATATCATTACCCATCAGTACTTTGCTTCCCTCAAACTCGACGAACTCTGATAGAAGTTCCTTTCTCGGTGTGCTATGAAAGGTACAACCTGAATCCATTACCCACTGATCCCCTGAAGCAATCAAACTCTATATCAAGGCTATGAACGTTGATGTTGATGCTGTGACGTTTACTGAACCTTGAGGCTTAGAGCTAAAGCCTCCCTTCTTTCTCTCAGGACAATCACGCTTCCAGTGACTATCACTACCACAAACCCAGCATGCCTTTGATCTTGAGTCCTTTGACTTTGATCTCGATCCCCGGTTGCTGCTATAACTGCGGTTGGAGCCAGACTTCGATCTTTCAGTCCTCCTGTCTGTTCTTCCTCGGTTCTCAACATATAAACCTTCTCCATTTTCTTTTGTTCTTGAGAATAGTCTCTTCTGATTCAGCTCCACCTCCTTTGCGTAAGCTGATGTGGTTACTTCTTGAAGTGTTATGGTATCTTTCCCCATTCCGTACTTCAGAGTGTAGACTAAGGCTTCATACTGCGGCGGTAATCCTGAGAGCACCTGGATTGCCTGGTCTTCGTCGGAGATGTTTATGTTGAGACTGGCCAGATCAGTTATCAGCTTTAAGAACATATCCAAGTTCTCCTCGATGGTTTTAGATTCTTCCATCTTGTAACTTGCGAACATCTGCTTGAGGTATATGCGATTTGGCAAAGACTTTCTTTGATAATCCCTCTCCAGTTCTTACCACATGCCTAGAGCCGTCTTCTGATGCATGATCTTAGGAAGAATCGTGTCAGAAAGGCAGGTTCCAAGCAGACTCCTAATGCGAAGATCTTTCTCAGCTCTCTTCGGATCAATCTTGACCTCTTGAGCTTCATCTCCATCCTTCAACGGCGGCTGCGCTGAACCTTCTTCTTGTAACACCGATAACAGCCCCAGGATCTCCAACTGTCCCAGCATCTTGTACTTCCACATTCCAAAATCCCCTTTTCCGTCGAATCGTTCCATCTCAAACTTCCCTAGTGTTGGCTCCATAGCTTTTATCGCAGTACCTTTTCACCTGCAGATAAACAGATACAAGAAACAAAGCCACTGTAGATTATGCGTATACCGGGAAGATCAAATCAAATCTTTGAGATTCTCAGATTTACGACTTTATAACAGAATTTTAAAGAAGTGAAAATACTAGATCGATAAGATTCCCTGAGATCTCATCGAGTCTTTGATGATCCTAGCTGTAATCGTATGCAGGACCTTGGTCTTCACTAAGTCCGTGAATCCTCTTGAGTCTTGACGCCTTCTTCCTCCGCGATCTTGAACCGTGCCTCGTGGTTCTCCACCGATATCGATAGATCGGAGTCGCCGATCTCCTTAGCCTAAGATCTGATACCAATTGTAGAAGATACTCTCTCGATATCAACCGATCGCACTCTCTCTCTCTCTCTCTCGTTATCTCTCGTGTGTTTGAAAGAGAAAGTAAAGGAAAGTATAAAAGCAATGACACAAGGTTATAGAGTTCCTCTTAACCCTGGGTACTTCTCTCTTCAGGATCACCTTCGTGGAATTCACTAGATCTCTTGGATTCTGTTACAGAAGAGGATTACAAGATTATTTCTTAATCTTAGTTGACGACATACTTATAAGAGTGAAAGCTCAGCTGACTTAGCTGAATTCTCATGGGCCACTGCTCATATCTCATCAGGCCCACTCTAACTCTTCTGTCCAAGATTGGGCTTCTCCAACTTAGCCAAATTCCTCTTAAGCTATAGAACCAATCTTCACAGTTGTGTTGAGAGCATCATCGTAAATAAAGATACAATCATGACACAATTGCTTATATTTTTCATCAGTCCAGCTGCCATACTTGTTTATTTATTTATTTATTATGATTTTGCTATCAGAGATGATTTTGTGAGGATGTGTGAGTTAAGCTTACTTGATTTATATAGTAAAAATAGCTATATACATATTTAGACGTTGTTTTTTTAAAATCGTTTGTCCTTGATTTGTTTCTTGTCTTATTATTAGCATTTTAAACAAATTCTCGTTTTGAATCAACAATTTCATTAATTAGTATTGAAAACTGTGGCTTACACTTAATTTAATTTCCATTTTTATTGTTTGGAAGTCACGTGTTGTTTTATAAATATATACATGGATTTGTATATATTAACATTGTTCTCAAATACACTGTTCTCAAATAAAAACATCAGTGTGTAAGTGTAACTCAAATGAAAGGGCTGTCTAGGAAGATTGAATTAAGGAATGTTATAGAATACCTTAACATCCGTGAAAACTTAATCCGAAGGCTGTTGCTTTGATTTTGATTTTGTCACTACAAGAAGGTTTCATGGTGGACTACAAGAGTTTACATGTTTAAAAGAAGTAGTCGGAAAAGCATCTTGTGTTCCATTGGCTTCAATAAGTTATCTGATCACATCGTTGAGACGGTTACATATGTAGGATGCACGGTGTCTTGTGTGTAACTCACTTAGAGCTTCATGTTCGTTCTTGCTACTTGCACCTGAGGGCTGAGGCAGTATCATTCAATGTGCAGTTTATTCTATATGACATTGATAGAGTTTCGAAAGCTCGCACTGGAGTCAGATTGGTAGTTCATGAGACAGAGACTTCTTGAAAAAAGATTGATCGCAAGTTTTGCAGAAACCATAAAGAAGAGAAGCATGAAAACAAGGCAAGTGTGAGACAGATTCTGAGTCTCAAGGAGACTGATCGAACTCTTAGGCCAGAGGATAAAACTTTCAAGGCAACGTGTGGGATCCAAAATTAATCTGATGGAGCTGAAACTTTGCGACGATCTTCAGTATGCTACTGTCTTGCAATTCAACGGTTGGTTTGTGGTGTGTTTGAGCTTATTCAAATTTCTATGGCCAATTCTCATTTGAATTTGATAGATGCAAGATTCAGTATGAGAGGAGGAAGAAGAGGCATGAAAGAGTAGACTGAAGTTCTTTACGGTTAAGGATGCTGACGTGGCCGTAAAGTGAAGAAAAGAAGACTTAGAATAATAAGGAGTACAAATACCACTTAATAAGGAGTACAAATACCACTTATATTCATTCATTTGGGTTTATCGAGTAATTACATCAATGTATCTTAGCATATGAGCTGAGAGCTACTCAGGTGATAGAGTAGTTGAGGATTCAGGTGATAGAATCCTCCATTGTTGTAATTCTTTAGTTGATTCATTAATATATCGAGTACTTTCAGTAGATACGATCTTTGATCTTATCAATTGGTGCAGTGAAACTGTATCGAGCTACGCGACGGTGGCAATCAGAGTTTTGGTGACAATCCGAGCTACGGTGGTTACGATTGGAGGTGTGAGAATCGATCTAGAGCACCGCGTGACGATTTCTTTACGCGATTGCGATTTGTCAGTTACGAATCGATTGCCGAACGATGTCGAAAGCGAAGAGAGTAGAAACGAGCTCGAGCCCGGCGTCGGAAGATGAATTGAGGCGAATGATATGGATTTGGAGTTTCTTCGAGGAGGTTATGTGCGTCTAAACCACGCACTGAAGGAATCTGATGCGAAACATGAGAGCCTCGGTCACGAGCTGAAGACGATTAGGCAGATCTTGGAGAGACTAACACCTCAAGGAGATCCATGCAAGAGACCAGTCTACGAATCCTCTCGTCATCAGGTACATTCTCCAAACCTGGAACGTGATCGGGAAGAACATTCGCTAGCTTATCGGTCTGGGAATTTGAATCTAGCTACTAGGGATTCGATGTTACAGAAGATACCTATGCCAACGTTCTCTGGGAAACAACCGTATGCGTGGATTACAGATGTAGAGAGATGGTTCAGTGTGGGAAAATGTGATGAAGATGAGAAGTTAGAACTGGTGGGATTGAGTTTGGATGGCAGAGTAAAGAAAGGGTTTGTTGAGAGCTTAAGTGAAATGGTTTTCAGATCTGGAACGAGTTAAGAAGAAGCTATTGTTACGCTTTACTGAGTCAATTGAAGAGGAACCATCAAGTCGTCTGATAGCAATCAAACAAACTGGATCAGTAGCAGATTATATATCAGAATTTGAGGAGTTATCAGAGCTAGTTTTGGGGTTGAGTGATGAGTTTCTGATAAAAATCTTCTATAACGGTTTGAATCAAGAAATGAAGGAGGTTATTAGGATGAAGGAACCGAAAAGATTGGAGAATCATATTGCTGCGGTGTTAAAGATGGAGACGAGTGCTTTATGTCGAGTGATCAGTGGGGGAACAAAGTCTGAGACAGAGGGGCGTCGACAGTTTCAGTCTAATCCGTTAAGGTCTTCTTCGTCATACAACTCTCAACATCACTACGCGGAGGCTGATACCAGACTTAATAATTCAAATCCGGTAACACATAAGAAAGACAACCTTCCTAGCAAACCAAATTCAGAAGCCAGACCGCGCTTGAAGCATTCAAATGAAGAACTTGACAGAATGCGGAAGGAGTTTATATGTTTTAAATGTAGAGCTCACGGGTGGACAAGAGCTCACAAATGTCCTAATAAGGAGTTGAGAATCTTGACAGTAATCAATGGCATTGAAATGGAAGTATTGGATGAAGAGGAGGAGTCAGATGACGAAGAAACAATAGTTTACAAGCCAATCCAAGAATTGCGAACATTGTCACTTAACTCCTTCTTGGGAAAACATTCACCGAAGACAACAAGATTGTATGGGAGGATCCAACAGTCCAATGTGATCGTGCTATTGGACAGTGGTGCATCACATAACTTCATCACACCAGAAACGGTGGAGAGGCTCAAGTTGAAATTTTGTGCTGATAAGAGCCTAGACATTGTGCTTGGGAATGGGGTAACAGTGCAAGGCTTTGGCGTTTCCGAGTCCCTTCCTTTTCAATTGGAAAATGTCGAATTTGTATCCGATTTTATAGCTTTGGAATTGGGAATGGTTGATGTTATTCTAGGAATTCAGTGGCTAGAGACTTTTCGAAAATGTGAAGTGGATTGGAAGAAGCAAGAGCTGTCCTTTGTGTACAACGATAACAAAGTGACATTGCTCGGAGACCCGACCCTACATTCTTCCAAACTCTCACTAAAGCCACTGTCTCCTATCTCGGCGGTTGGTAAAAAAAAGAAGAGAAGTGTTTTTATCATCAATCAATGAGGTAACATCTGATATTCCAGCTATTCCGAGAAAGCTACTTCACCTTCTGGAAGAATTTGATCAGGTCTTTGCATTACCAACGGGCCTACCGCCCTTTAGGGGTTATGATCATTCCATTTGCTTAAAACCAGGGGTGACTACTATCTCTGTTCGTCCCTACCGTTACCCGCACGCAACAAAAATGGTAATGGAGAAAATGGTAGGAGAAATGCTAGAAGCAGGGATAATCAGAGTTAGTACGAGTCCTTTTTCAAGCCCAGTCCTGCTGGTAAAGAAAAAGGAAGGCTCTTGGAGATTTTGTGTTGACTATAGAGCCCTCAATAAAGTCACAATACCGGATAAATTCCCAATTCCGGTTATTGACCAGCTTCTAGATGAACCCTATGGAGCTACTGTATTTTCGAAGATAGACTTACGATCAGGCTATCATCAGATCCGAATAAAAGAATCAGACGTGGAAAAGACAGCCTTCAGAACTGTAGAAGGTCACTACGAGTTTCTAGTAATGTCTTTTGGGCTTACTAATGCACCAGCAACTTTCCAAGCTCTTATGAATGCAATCTTCAAGCCTTACTTACGAAAGTTCATTTTGGTCTTCTTTGACGATGTATTGATATACAGTCAAAACGTGGAAGAACATGAGAAACATGTAAGCATTGCGTTGAAGATCTTGGTGGACAACAAACTGTTGGCAAACAAAAAGAAGCATGCATTCGGTCTATCTCACGTCGAGTATTTGGGTCACATAATTTCGAAAGAAGGAGTGGCTACAGATTCATCTAAAACAAAGAGTATGAAGGAGTGGCCTACTCCTAAGTCAATGAAGCAGTTAAGAGGCTTTCTTGGTCTCACTGGTTACTATAGAAACTATGTCAAGGGATATGGCACTATTGCAAGGCCTCTAACTGCATTACTAAAAAAAGATGGATTTGTTTGGTCTCAAGAAGCTCAAAGTTCGTTTGAAAAGTTGAAGAAATGATCTCAGCGCCGGTTTTGGCCTTACCAAACTTTGAAAAGCAGTTTATCATCGAGTCTGATGCCTCAGGGTTTGGAGTGGGTGCGGTACTGATGCAAGATCATCGTTCTATTGCATTTTTCAGCCATGGCTTAACGGCAAGAGTGAGGTTAAAACCAGCTTACGAAAGAGAGTTGATGGCAGTGGTTCTCGCAGTGCGGAAATGGAAACACTATTTATTGGGAAGGACATTTGTGGTACATACGGATCAACGCAGCTGGAAGTACTTGTTGGAACATAAAGAGGTCAACATCGAGTATCAAAAATGGCTCACAAAGCTGTTGGATTATGATTTTGATATCATATCATATACAAACCAGGGTGTGATAACAAGGTGGCTGATGGGTTATCTCGCATTGAAAATGAGGAAATCGTGGCGAATACATTGACACTCTTGGCTATTACGGTTCCTTCGGTCATTCAACCACAAGAGCTCTACAAGGAGATAGCAGAAGATCGAGATTTGAAGCAGTTGTATGAGCTAGTGAGACAGGGGAAACTCGCTAATCCGCATTATACAATCAAACGTGATGAGTTGTGCTACAAGAACATACTGGTGATACCTCGACAATCTACATCAATTCCACTGATCTTGTTTGAATGTCACGATGGGAAACTTGGTGGTCAACTGGGAGTTCTTAAAACAGTGAAGCAGATTCAGACAATGTTTCATTAGGAAGGGTTGTTTAAGACAATACAGAAATATGTTTCAGAATGTACTATCTGTCAGACGCACAAGTACTCTACTTTGTCACCGGCCGGCCTCTTACAACCACTCCCAATTCCGGAACGCGTTTGGGAAGACATATCGATGGATTTTGTGGAAGGACTTCCTACTTCACAAGGTATTAATGTGATAATGGTTGTGGTCGACAGGCTCAGCAAATATGGGCATTTTATTGGTCTAAGACACCCGTTTACAGCGGTGGAAGTGGCTGGAAGGTTTATGTCTGAGGTAGTGAAGCATCATGGATCTCCAACTTCAATTGTATCTGACCGCGATCGTATATTTTTGAGCAACTTTTGAAAGGATTTATTTCGTTTGGTGGGTACAAAGTTGAAGTACAATACTGCATTTCACCCTCAAACAAATGGTCAAACAGAAGTTCTCAATAGGTGCTTGGAAACATTTCTTCGCTACTTTGCCTCAGGCCATCCGAAAACGTGGTTTAAATTTCTTTCATGGGCAGAGCTTTGGTATAACACCTCGTTCCATACCTCCCTGAAAAATACTCCTTTCAAAGTGGTCTATGGCAGTGAGCCTCCACCTCTGGTGCGTTTTGAAGAAAGGTCCACTCAGAACTATGATTTGGAGACAGCTTTAAGGGAGAAGGATACAATGTTGGTTCAAATCAAACTGCATCTTTCACGTGCTCATGCAATAATGAAGTCACAGGCTGATAAGCATCGTAGAGATGTGCAATTTACGGTTGGAGAGAAGGTGTATTTGAAGTTAAAGCCATTCAGGCAGAATACCGTCGTCCGATGCTACTGCCAGAAGCTTGCTGCTAAGTTCTTTGGGCCATATGTGATTGTTGAGAAGATTGGCAAAGTTGCTTACCGCTTGAAATTACCTGATTCATCTAAGATTCATCTTGTTTTTCATATTTCACAATTGAAAGCAACATTGGAGAAGGATCAGGTGCTACAGGTGGTGCCACCAGCGTGTACGGATCTTGAGAACTTAGTAATGGACCGGAGGCTGTGCTTGCATCTCGAGTGAAGGAGGATGGTAATGTGGAGTTGTTAGTGCGCTGGAAGCATTTGTTGGAGCATGATAACTCATGGATGTTACTCGATGACTTTGTGAATCATTTTCCGGAATTCAAGCTTGAGGACAAGCTAGCTCTCAATGGGTGGGGGGGGGAGTATTGATAGATGCAAGATTCAGTATGAGAGGAGGAAGAAGAGGCATGAAAGAGTAGACTGAAGTTCTTTACGGTTAAGGATGCTGACGTGGCCGTAAAGTGAAGAAAAGAAGACTTAGAATAATAAAGAGTATATATACCACTTGTATTCATTCATTTGGGTTTATCGAGTAATTACATCAATGTATCTTAGCATACGAGCTGAGAGCTACTCAGGTGATAGAGTAGTTGAGGATTCAGGTGATAGAATCCTCCATCGTTGTAATTCTTGAGTTGATTCTTCAATATATCGAGTACTTTCAGTAGATACGATCTTTGATCTTATCAGAATATTCAGATCCTTTTGGGTTTCTAAGATTGAGGATTTATGAAGAGTGCATAAATCACATTTTCTAGCAAAAGGTTGAAGAGGAGAACAGTGAAGAGTTAACTCATCATGAGGTTGACTTAAGGCGAGAGTTCATATCAACATAAGCTTGGAGAGGTTTGGCTTGGATCTGATGACAAGGCCTGAACGTCAAATGCTGTAAAACGGATGATCTACAAATGGAGTAACTGTTGTTAGAATTTTCAGATGATCTGTAGAAGTCAAAGATTCAAAATTTGCCATTCGGTATGAGTTGCAGGTTTCTTAATTCTGAAAGAAGTGAGGCTTCCGGTAGATTTAATTCAGCAGAAGCTAGGCACGAGTACAAATATGTCCAGAAATCACTAGAATCAGAGACTTGAGCAAGCTGTTTTACAACAGAGTCGGCTGATAACAATAAGAAAGTGACTGCAATAGTGATTCATGTGGTTTCTTGAAAAAGAAATGACAGAGATTAAAGCAGTCATCATGTATCTGTACTGTTCAACAAATACGACATGCTCTGAATTGCTACTACATCAAAAAGAGGATGTTCTGTGTGTACCACAGACTCTGATTTTGTACTATTGGCGACAGCTGATTCTAAGTGATTGTCATCTAAACTTCATGATGGATACAATTGTTCAGCCTGGGCTTGTGATGATTTCAGGTGAAAGAAATTCATGTGCAGCAGAGATAATTGTTTTTTAGATATGAATTCAAGCAGGGGAGGATGAATGCCATTCATTTTCTTGAATGTCATTATAAAAAAAAAAAGCGAGGTTGTGTAAAGTGTTCTGGTGTGATCGGATACATATTTGGTAAGCGTTCAGCATTGATTGTGTTCCCGGACTGCTGAGACAAGGCGTATTTGATAATGAGATTGTGTTCTCGGACTGCTGAGACAAGGCGTATTTGATAATGAGCTATGAATCTAGAGAATTCTTTTAGTTGTTTCAGTGGTGAGATATTTGAAACACAATCATTTGGTAATCACGTTTGGTTTCAAGCTGAATATTTTGACCAAAAGGAGAACGATGCAGAGCAAGATTAACCTTTGGGAAGAAATGAGAAAACTGTTTAGAAGTTATAATTGAGAAGTTTGAACTCATGAGTTTTTTGCTGCAACTGGTATACGTCAGAGATGAAAGAGGAACCCAGAATTTGGATGCTACGGCTTTGCGTTTTGAGTTAGTAGTTATATCTGCAATGGTTATGTTGAGCTAAGCTACAAGTGATTTGTGGTTTTTATATGAGTGTGCACTCAAGAAGGGGGAGAATGAGAGACAATGATTCAATAATGCAGGGAGCGCTGCTGCTATGAGATTGTTGCTAGAAGAGTTTGAATTGACACACTCAAATAAAAAGGGGGAGTATGAAGAACATAGAATGTTATGTCTTACACAAGAATACTAAAGTGTGATCTGATCGATGAGAATGGCACGAGGATTTACGGACATACAAAGTTGTGTTGTATGTGCAGAGTGATGATGTGGCGTTGAGCCTTACTAATAAGAATGATTCACGTGGGCTTCAAACATTATAAGAAGAGCTATGTGGATTTGTTTCTAAGAAAAAACCTAACTAAGATTAGTGGGTTTGAGGAGCTTAGAGTTTACTCGGTTGGAGTATAAAGAGAACAAGACGGTGACAAGGAACGGTTACGCATCTAGGGTTCTATTGAAAATATACATGGATGTGTGTGAGGTCATCCTACCACACAGTTGAGCTGTTGATAGTTTTGTTATACAGAACTATACTTGTAGATAAGTCAATGAGTAGTAGTTTCTCTTCATTATAAATCAAGTTGAGAGTGGTCGGCACGGGTGTGTGCTGGTACCATAGAGCAACGTTGTTTGTGTTCTTATCAAGTAAATGAGTTCTGGACGTGGTTCTGGGGATGTAGGAAATGAACCCGTTTAACAAATTCTATGTGCTCTTTACTTTATGCTCATACAATCTCTCATACAAACTTGTACTCAATCACATCGCACTCTCGAATATTTAGGTTTAGCCATATATCCTGTTTTTACACCAAACATCTTGGTGGAAGGAGAGGAGCAGAGTAAAAAAGCAAAGAAAAAGAGGAATGAAGGAGAAGTGCCTCTGGCGCCGTCCAACCAGACGCTAGAGTTAAAACTATAAAAATGAGATTTTTTCTTTTGAAAAAGAGATAAGTGTTTAAGCTTTACTTGAATAAAATAAAAAAGTTGTGTTTTATTAAAGTTCTTACTAAATATCTACCGCCTCTAGTTTTATACTCCCTCTGTTCTGAAATGTAAGATATTTAGAATAATTTTTAGGTTCCAATATATAAGATGTTCTCATTTTTCTAGGTAACTTTAAGTTTATCAAAAACCTGTGTAGCCAATCAAATTTACTAGTTATATTTTGTAATTGGCTTAGTAGTTTTTAATTTATAATTTTAATGATACTTTCTAGGTAAAAAGTCATTTTCTTAATAAGTGTGTACTACCCAAAACATCTTACATTTCAGAACAGATAGAGTACTATTTATTGGTACAACTAATTAAAAACTAGTATGGTTTGGAGAAAACATATAAAGAAAAAGACTCAGTAATAAGCAAGAAATGTCGACGCATCATCCAAATACCAGTGATTGGTCTTTTAAGTAAACCTCGAGACTCATGACACAAATTCCCAATACATTATTTAAGAAGTGATTTTTCATATGTCATCACCACACTGATTTTGAGAAAATATAATGACAAGACATACTAACAATGATGACATGGTTTGAAACTAATTGTGGCATTACTATTTATATTCAATGTTGATTTATAGTTTTGGCAAGTTTTTTAAAATATGGTAATAACTAATAGTTCATAGATCTATATAACAATAAATAATAGAGAAATATCCTACGATTGCACTAAAAAAGTTGTTGTCACAAATATAGACTCTAAGGATCAAAATAACCAAAATGTTTCATCAAATAGGTATATACACTTCTTTTTTTTTGAACACACCCATATCATATATTAAAACTTGCAGCCCAACTAAGAATAGTTGGTGGTAGCCAAATACAATGCTGATTTAGCTAATGAATCAGCTAGGGAGTTTAAGTTTCTGGAAACATAAGAAAACACAATACAATCAAAAGAAAAGGATAGATGCTCGATGTCCCGGGAGATTCCGTAGAGATCCTTCGGGTGAGTCTTCAAGTTGATAAGAGCAACAAGTGCTTGACAATCTGTTTTAATCCAGATTCTTGTAAAACCGGCTTCGAGGGCGTTGAGTAGAGCCGACCTGATAGATAGTGCCTCAGCTACTAGGGCTGAAGATGTATTCTCAAATGTCGCCGTACCCTGGTGCAGTTGGTCGTTCTGTTGGGAGATGAAGATCCAGCCACATCCTGCTCTGGATGAGGTAGCGTGCCAAGCTGCATCAGTCAAACAGAGTATGCTTGCGGGGTTTATGGGTTGGATCGGAACGTGGGTTAGTGAGGTTCAAGGCTGTGTGATGGACGCTTGAGCTTGGTGCCATTCTTTTTCACTTCGTATGGCCTTAGTAAGAATCTCCACAGGCGTCAAAAATCTGTTCTCGAAGATATAGAGGTTCCTTGCTGTCCAAATTCCCCAAACGATCCATGGGAAAATGTCTCCGACCAGTCCCCACGGTGGTAGCATAATGCTTGAGCCCGACGCCAAAAAAGCTTCGCTAAAGGAGTCACAGTTCGCTGGTTTGAAGTTCGAGGTCCACATTGTGTTACTCCATATCTGTCTCGTGTGGTAGCAATGGAGGAAGATGTTTTCTGATGTTTCTATTTCTCCGCAATACCTGCATGCCACATTAGCCATAAGACCGCGCTTTGCAAGGTTCTCCCCTAGAACCAAGGCACCTTGGACTACTTTCCATAAGAATAGCTGTAGTTTTGGTGAAGTCTTGCGATTCCATATTGCCTTAAAGGTCCGCTGGTTTTCTATTGGTGCCTCTGTTTCCACTGCTGTTGCTGCGTAATAGCCAGACTTGGCTGAGTACGTTCCTGATTTGGAAGCCAACCACATGTAGGAATCTGTCACCCTTGTGACACTCGGTTTGATGCGTAAAATCTCCGGGAAGTGTTGGGGAAGGATGCTCATTATCTTTGATATGTTCCATTCCGTAGTTCCTCTGCAAAGCAGATCCGCGATGCAAAGATCTTGGTGTTGCTCTTTCATAGGACCAACTGGTCTCAACAGTTCGTCCATGCTTAGCCAAGGGTCTTTCCACACCCGTGTAGTTTCTCCATCTCCAATGGCTATGCTCAGATTGGTTACAAGCAGATCTCTCCCCACCAGGATCCCTCTCCATCCATGTGAGGCAGCTTTCGGTGTATCCACTTGTAGGAAGGGAGCTTTACTACAATATTTGCCTCGTAATACTCTCGACAATAAGCACTTCGGCTTCGTGATGATCCTCCAGGCCTGCTTCGCTAGAAGAGCCTTGTTGAAGGCTTGGATGTCTCTGATTCCTAACCCTTCCAACGCCTTTGGGGCTGTAAGTCTATCCCAAGCTACCCAACACATTTTTTTCTTTTCCGGAGACGAGTCCCACCAGAATCTCGTAAGAGCAGACTGAATTTGAGTACACAAGCTCACTGGTAGTAGGAAACAAGTCATTGCAAAGGACGGCATTGCTGTGAGTACCGCCTTTAACATGACTAGTTTACCCGCACTCGAGAGGTGTTTCGATGCCCAACTAGCGCCCTTTAGCCTGATCCGGTCCATTATACTTGTGAAAAGATCTTTCTTTCGTCGACCAAAATGTTTCGGGAGTCTCAGGTAAATATACACCTATACCCTTAATGTTAACTAATCCAAACCTTAGGGTTTAGAATTAAGGAGTGAGGCTTTGGAATTAAGTTTTAAAATTTTATAAAATAAAAAATAAATACTAAAAATTTGAAAATAAAAGTTTGAAAAATAGTTTCAAAAAGTATTTCAAATTACAAAAAGAATTATAAAAAATTATAAAAAAGTTCGAATTTGAAAACATATAATCTGAAACTAATTTTTTATTTATTTATTTGTATTTATATATCTATGGTATTAAGGTATTTTTACCTATTAAATAAAACATTTTGGTCATTTTCCTCTTTAGGGTATATTTTGTGATAAAACTTGAAATGGTCAATTTAGGAGAATTGCCCCAAAAATTTATTTTATTATTTATTTATTTATTTTATTTATTTATTTTATTTATTTATTTGTATTTATATATCTAGGATATTAAGGTCTTTTTAACTATTAAATGAAACATTTTGGTCATTTTCCTCCTTATGGTCTATTTTTGTGATAAAAACTTGAAAATTGTCTATTTAGGAGAATTGCCCTAAATAATTTAATTCTATTTTATAGTTATATAATTTTTGTTATTAAAACAATTCTTCAAAATTTATGCAGTTTGTTTTTTAAAAAATTGTAAATTTCTAATTCCAATACCATTAGTTTCTTTTTAATATCCACAAACTTTAGATACAACAAAATTTTCTCTTAATTTTATTGAATTTAATTTAATATATTTTAACCAAAAAGATAAAAATCTTTCCAAGACTATAATTTTAAATGCATATAATATATATTATTAAATATAAATATTTTTTTTAAAAAATATTTTATATTAAATTTTACTTATAATTAAATTAAAATTAAATATTGTAAATAAAGAGTAAAATATAAAATATAAAATTAACAAAATTTTATTTTAAGTATAATTTAAATTTTAAAAAATTTTATTTCTGCACATGATGCAGGAAAACACATAGTTAGTATAAATGTGAATGGGCATATTGCTCTCCTATCTGATTTTTGCATTGTTTTGTTGCTGTGTGGGTGATCACTAATTGACGGAATGAATCATGATTTTGTTAACTAAGATTTTAGCACAAGTTCCTTAAAAATGAGCTTTAAAGTTGAGAGGCAAAACCCACAACAGAAGCTCTGACAACACTTGACAATATTGTATTCTTAGTAAAATTTTAGTATTTTTATTAACTTTCAGTAGTACTTTGAATAAATATAACATATGATTAAATGTCTTTTTTCAAATAATGATCTTGGACAGTATAGACGAAAATAAGGAAAACAAAATCTTTGACATAAACCAGAGCATCTCTTTGTTGAGACCTAAAGAGTAGAAACTCAGGGCTCATTTGAGCCATAAGTATCTATGGAAAATACTTCTAAACTATAACAATTTTCTTTTGAACAACTAAACTATCACAATTAAGAATAGGTTTTTCATATCGGGAAAACTATATAATAAGCAATTCCACGCAGTGGCGGAGGCAAGGCTTTAGGGAGGGGGGTTCAGTTGACACCCCTATGAAATTTCATTACAAAAACAATTTACATGTATTGTCTATTAAATAACTAGTTAAATGTTATCAAATCAGTGTATTAACCCCCGTAAAATATTTACTCAAAACTAACTTGACCTATGATTTAATTATAGTGACCCCCTTGAACTTTGCTGCTGGCTCCGCCACCGATTCCACGCATTCAACTATAAAAGTCTCACTATTTCTCTTTCTTTTTATTTTTTTCCACGAACCAAAAAGAAATATTGAACGAAAAGGTATTGCTCAGATTATTCTCAAGTAAGCGGATTTGTATACCTTTTGGTTCTTTACAAAAACAAAATGTTCATCTCCTCTTATTACATTTTCTTATCTAAGAAAGTTATAATTTGCATCCCACACGGCTTTATCACCTTCTCCACACATCACATGAACGGTCCACATTCTATCGACAGATTTGCATATCCCACTGCACTTCCTGTCAAAAGACGCCACACACACTTCTCCAGCCTCTGCCTTCATTTCACAATCTTTGGAAAATGAGAAAGAAAAAGAGAGTAACCACATGAGATAAAACTCAAATCATTCTTTACCAACTTCTGAAGCATAGTAAATAATATATATAGTTTTACAACAAAAAAAAAAGAGTAAATGATATATATATATATATATATATATATAGTTATTTTTTTACCTCGATGTGTACCACAACAGAAATTACGATCATCGATATGCTCAACCTCAAGACCAATTAACCATGACCCGAGTGTCACATCTTCATTTGCATACTTGTGTAAAATTGGCCTGCAAAGTTAAACATCAAATGTTATATTTGCTTGGATAATAATCATTTCCTTGGGAGAACATATTTTTCGTCATTGATAAATCATGAACACTTAGTTAATTACTTACTGGTTGTTAGATATGTATGTGGCAAGATCCTTTGAGATGGCATAGATTTGTCCTGTAGCATGTCGAAAATATTCATTACCTTCCTCTCCAAATTTCCAAAACTCTGGTTCACGATACTTGGCCGTCCTAAACGTTATGATAAATACATAAAAATCTGCTTTAAAATCTAAATAGATGGCATCGAAAAAATTTAAGAGATAACAATAACACAATGAGATTTTTACTTTTGAGTAAGAACAGGTCCGGATTTCATACATCCAATGTAGACCATCGGCTTATGATGGTGCATACCTAATGTAGAAGCAAGCATACCTAACAAAGGCAAAGACGTGAGCAAAAAGATACTTAACAGTTTAATTCTATGAGAAGAGAAAGAAAAATAGAAGCAGAGTTTGATACCAAGATTGACATGAACATCATCATCAATCTTGACGTAAAACTCAGCATCCCACGTTCTAACTGCACTGGAGAAGAAGCTTTTTGTTTTCGCAGACAGATTATAATATCCTTCCACATGATCCTGCACAACAAAAAAAATATCACGAAAACAGTAAAATGATCCTAGAAAATATAAAGTGTTCAATTAATCTCACCAGCCTAAAGAAATCTTTGTATTGAGCATCTTCTGAATCAATTTCCTTATCCAATATACTATGTGGTGTCGGACTGCCAACAAAAATTTTTATACACACTCAAGTAATTAAGAATCTCAATCTCATAAAAATAAACAAAACCATTAGACTATATTGTATTCCATTACTATTCTATGAATTAACCTGTGTCCAATCATGAATTTGACGACAATTCCTTTATCTTTTTCCAATTTCTCAAGCTTTTCCCCTGTGATATATATAAAGATGACCAAGATTTAGAGACAATGAAGTATGAAAGGAACAATATTTGGAGGGACATCAAACAATAACCCTGAGGCATCCAAGTCTCTCTAAGAGATTCACGACGTTTTCTACTGCTAAATGCAGTGTTGATACCAATCACCATGAAAACTTTCTTCCTTTGGTTTCCTTTTGTCGAAGTATTTGTTGTTGAGACATCAACAATCGGTTGAGAGCTCTGTTTAACAGAGAGCTGCTTCTGAAGCATAGACACTGACTTATCCAATGATCTGTGGCTATAAGATAATATGATCATCAAAATACTATTGTATTCTCTAACATGCAAGTGTGTGATTAAACAAAAATTTATAATTCTATTTTTATTAGGACACTTACTCTATTGCTTTATGGGTTCTTAGAACGTTCTCAATTACATGTTTTTCTTGTGATTTTTTCTGCATTTGGTGAAAGTTAAAAAATAAAAAATACGAGCTTTTAAAAACCAAAATAACATTTAGAACAATTCGTATAATGAAGAGATTTAAGATTGACAATAAGAATAAGTTTTTTAAAAGAATACTTTCTCATGAGCATGCAATTTCGTAATTACGTTAACTTCCTGATCACGGCGGTGCTGTAAAATGAACTGGCTACCGGAATCCGACAAACGCAATCTGAAAAATACAGGATAAAACAAAAACTATTAAGACGAATATCAAAAGCAAGAAGACATGGTTTTTTAGTTTACCAAAAAAAAAAGAAGACATGGTTTTATAACGGTAAAGATTAATAAAAACTCAAAAACTAAGAAACCTGGAGGTGAAAATTGCACCGAGGAAAAAGCAGGAAATGCAGAGAAGTGAAACCCATGTCAGTGATAGTCTCTTTAACACGTTGGGCTTCATTGGTGTGAAGAGACAAGAAAATGTGACAGAAATGAGAGGATTATAATAAAACTTCTTATAACATTAACGGTAAGGCAAGTTAATAGACTCAGTAAAAATTGAAGTAACAAAAACTTATTTATTGCAACTTTGACTATTTAATTCAAACAATCTAATATGTTAAGTGATTTACCTCTAGTTATAATCAATAAGATGTTCAAAGAAATGAAAATTTGACCACCAATAAACAAAGAAAAATAAGTTAATAAAGTTAAATAGTCTGATGAATTATATATTATATGACTTGTTTAGACATAGAAATAAGATCATTGGTGAAAATAATCATTTATTGATTGATAGCTAATGTGAAATATTGGAAACTTACCAAAATAACCAAAATTAATACTGTCTATTCTATGAACTTGCAAACAAATAAATGTTTGATTTTTTTCCATTGTCAACCATAAATGTTTGATAAACAACTAGAATTCTGTGGTTGACCAGCTCTAGCCATGCAAAGCGGGAAATGTTTTAGTGCAAAAAATAAAAAAACACAAAGCAAGCGGTGGTAATCTAATAGTAATCTTTTGGTGTTTGGTGTTTCTATTCTCAGTCATGGATTTGATTTTAGTTAGGAACTAAATTATTATTACTTAGTCAGTTTGAGTTTGGGTTTCGGCCCAAATGGTTAACATGGTGGGTAACATATGATCGGTCTATCCATAACATTAGTCGGAAAGTATTCCAAACTCGGGTTAAACAGTGTGGTAGACAGTGCACTCTGTAACACTAAACGCTGACCGGATCAGCCGACAGAGTATATACAAAATATATGTATAACACAATTGTAGTTTGAAAAGCATTACGAGAAACATCTTTGTGTCATAACCTGAACGCTGGAATCTTAAGAGGCTGCAACGCGTTGTGGAATGTATTGGCAAAAGCTATTAGAACATGTTTATCGGTAGGTTTTTAACACAAGTTCTCAAAATAAAAAATAAATAAAATAATGAAAAGTTATGAAAGAGAAATGAAAAAGGTTCTAAAACAACTTTTAAAATACGGTTTCAAAACCTACTCACATATATGTCATTGGTTTTACTAGCAACTCTTATCAGTTCTAACCGATATTCATGTTCTTAGAACCTACAACAACCTATGGATGTTAGTGATAGCAATAAACAGTAACTACTTCAAGGAAATGAAAAAAGTTTGCTCAATCGGTCCCAGTATCCAGGGAACATAAGTCCAGCAGGCAGTTGATGAACAATCTAAAATATGATCTTGGATTGAATGATGTCTTTTTATCTTATGCGTCCTTCTGAATAGATCTTTCAGTAACAACCATGGTTTACAACCAGTAATCATTATCAGACCCACGCAATTTTCTCCACCATTAGTAATGTGAAAGTTTTATAGTATTTCCAATAAAGTAAAACGGTATCATGATGGAGTCTGAGCTTGCTGAGGAGATTGCACAGCTCCAGGATGGATTTCTTCTGAAATATACAGTGTGCAACATAGAGTTCTTAAGAGCATTACTTCATTTTTTTTCTTCAAAATAGAGTTTTAAATAAGAAATACTCTAATCTTTTATATATTAAAATACAAGTCACTCGACCAATAATATATTGCTACATAATTTACTAAATTTTTTTTTAAAAATAAAAGAAACAAAAATGTAGAAAGCTGACCGAACATGTCACTTTAAATATTTATGTGACAAGTCAATTTTTTTTTTTTTCTGGCCACTTCGCTTGCGGTGTTTTTTTTCATACCATGATCATCTTTACCAGCAATCTCTAGACAAACTACATATGTTCTATTATTTATATTTGTGAGGTTATTTTTATAACTGCATATTGTTACAAAAAAAACACATTTTTTCTCCTTTTCTAATCCACAAACCTGATGTGGACATGCAAGGCTTCTTCTCCAAGACTGATTTTTATTCATATCATTTTTAATTTTGTTTTTTCTTAATATCCTTAAATCTCACTCTTTTTTCTACTTTTATGATGGTCTTATTTATCAAACCTCATTCAGTCATGTGCAAAGTTTTCTTCAAAATATTACAGATTATACTTCTTTTCCAAAACAATAGTCTGAGATGGAGAAGGCAAGATGTATAAATCAAAGTTTTTCTTCAAAAAGTTTTTATTTTATTTTTGTTAGCTTCCATGCTTAAAGAAATTGTATCTCATAGCTAATATATAAGGATTGATTGAAGATTTTGAAAGAGCAGATAATCTAACACTACCCAACATAATTGGATTTACAGGCAAAATATTTTATTTTACTAACCTTTTTATCATAAAAATATAATATCAAACTTTTGTGACTTATGTTGGATGCTACCTAGATAGCAAATATATATTTTTGGTTTATTTACCAATTCAAAATTATGTATAATAAATAGAGAAATTAGAATCAAATTGTTTTTACATCGATTACAAGTTTATATATTTTTTAAACCAATACTATTTTAACAATAAATTAATCATTTTCGTTTCTGGACGAAGTACATGTAAAATACTAGTCCTATTCTATTTTTTCATTCTATAATATGGTAATATATATTTTGCTTGTCCATTATTCTATTTTTCACTCCAAAATTGAACAGAATTGAAAAAACCACCCTCATTAGAGAATTACTCTATTTTAAAAACAAATATATGAATTTTTTCATTGGAAATGCTCTGAACACAGCACCAAAATTAAAAGGCCTCCCAAGATTTTGACACCGTGGAAGCTATAAAAACTTAAAAGATCAAAATCACCAGAAGAATACGGAAAAAGAATGCAACAAAATCTCACATCATATAACCGCTCCTCTGTTCTGGATTCGATTCGCCTGACAGCTGGAGTTCCTATGCCACCTAGTTTTCCTCGGTATTATTTTGATAACTGAATTCTCGGTTCCAACATCGGTTTGATGAAAGGCAAACTTTTATGTACCCATCAATCCAACCAAGTTTTGCTTCTCTATTCATATCATTTTTGGGCTAAATAACCATTTAATTTGTTGTCGCATTGAGAAAAAAGAGGAGACGATATCATTATGAAAGTCGAAATAAAATGCTAACAAATAAAAAACTGCCACCAAAAGTAAATGATACATCCATCTAACACCATTGCAAATCCCTTTACTCTCTCTCTCTCTCTCTCTCTACCTTCTCACCGGATGCCTTCTCCTGCGATCCAAAGGTAGTGCGAGTGTTTTATCATCTTTTTATTCTAGTTTGTACCAGATCATCTAATACTTGTCTTGTATACCAGAGAAACAATTAATTGGCATGTTACCTCTTTGATCGCATTCCATCTTCTTTGTAGTTCATCACTCCACTTGGTTCCCCAAACATCTCATTATGCCCTCTGCTGCCAATATCCCCCTGCCAACAATGTAAGTAAGACTTCCCAATCAGACAGAAAAGCTAACCAGACTCCAACTTTATGTAAACCAGAGTCTAACTAAACCATAATTAGTTACATTATAAATTTAGTAGGGAATAGTGAAAGCCCTTAAGGCCACCAAAGCCTATCACTGACCTTCATAGACAGAGACTTCTTCAATTCTTCAACTCCTTCTTCTGCTTCCTTACGATGCTTCTTGTCCATCTCACTCATATTGTCAGCCCATTTAATCTTGTCTTGAATTGAAACGAGAAGATTTTCTGATGTGTTCAACCTACACATAAATAGAAATGATAAGTCATATAATTTCTAACATCATTGTGTGTGTCCTTATAAATAGAAACCCTGGCAACCAAGGGAAGAAGAGAGGAAGTACCAGTCTGACAAGGTGTGTAACATATTCCCAAGTTGTCCAGGCCTTAGATCCCTACCAGCTGCAAAAGGAACCTGCAAGATATATGACACTCAAGAGGCATCCAAACAAAAAAAAAAAAGCAAACCTCGAAGATAGACAACACACCTCGAAGCATCGTTTCAACTGATCCAGTTTTCCTCTAACTATACCCTGGAAGATTGTATAGCAAAGTCAGTATCACTATCATGCTTGTGAACTGGAAAAAGAAGAGATGTTTGCTTATTAGAGCACTCACCGCGTACATACAGTCATTGATAAGAAAGTCCTCGAGTTCACGAACATTGGTGACATCTAACTCGACCATCAGTGTATCATAAGGCAGCACCTTGTTTGACTCGGCAAGGGTAAGCACAGTGAGCTGTTTAAGCTTCAGAATCTGGTCAGGAGACAGCTGAGGGATACGGCTAGCGTTACCTAAGGGTATCCGTTGATAAAACAAAAAAAAAAAGTAAGAAAGTGTGGCACTGGCACAGATGTATTGAAAACATTCTAAAGGTTGGTTACTACATTTGTAGTCACCCCAGGTGCCATGTGCAAACAACCGTAGAACATCCAGGTACACCGAATCTGAGGTTCCTTCAAGCTGCAATGCAACATTAGGATTGGTTTTGATTACTTTCTAACACAACGAATAGAGAAGCACCAAATCGGAATAAACAAACAAACACATATTCTTGAAGCAAGCATTAGAAACCCTAGATCGTCAATTATTAGGTCACAGTCAAACCTGGGAAACATTGGGGAGAGCCAAAATCTCGGAAAAGGCGAAAAGCGAAGGATGCGATGTGGCATCGATGATGATAGGCACGAGGGACTCGCCGTTGCAGGTAGATGCTCGGCGAACGAGCTGATCGATGATCTCCGCCTGCTTCTGCTCCATATCCATCGCTCTCGCACCACGGTTATTCGACTTCCTGTGCTAGGGTTTTGGACACCACTAATATGCTCCGATAGATCGAGAATCGAACACAACCTCTGCTCCGATTCTTATATAACAATTTGAAAAAAAGTTAATTTTCCTTTCCAACTTACTGGGCCTAGGCCCAAAACTAATATCATCTCTTAGAAACATTACAAACAATCCACGTTTCATTATTTCTTAGAAAATATGTTGGTCCAATTAAATATATATTATATTTTTCATTAAATTAATCATAAAACTAATTAAAGTATACAGTTATTATTTTATTTTCTTTCCTTAAATAAAAACTCCAGAATTGTCAAATATGACTAATATATATATATGACAACTAATAATTCTAATAATAAAGATTTGATAACAATTTATATTTCATCCATCGTTTTTGTTTCATTTTATATAATTAAAATAAATTAAACAATCAAATTAACTATATAATTAAAATATAGTTTTTTCGTATATGTTTTTCTTGAATTTTAAAAAACGACAAAATTACTAAAACTGTTAAAATTATTATGTTAAAAATTAATGATCAATGGTTTAACATCCCCTATATATTAATAGAGGAACATTTAAAAAATTTAGAATATGTAGTTTGTACTAATTAAAAAGTGTCATGCTGAGTTGTCACGTAATTGGAATGTTAATTTGTTTACGTGATGGCTTGAAAATCGATCGAGAATTTTGTTAGTCCAAAATTAAATTGTTAGGGAATGTTATATTATATAGTATGTACATTATGAACCATTCATTTAACAAATTGAAATTTATTATATATTATTTCTTTAAATAAAACCTACGGAATTATCTAATGTGATTATGATATATATAGCAATTAATGATTTTAAATAATGAAGATTTGCTAATAATCTGTATATTTTCTATCATTTTTGTTTAATTCTTTATTATTAAAATAAATTACACAATTACATTAATCATATATTAAAATTTTAGATTTTTTTGTATATGTTGAATTTTTCAAAACGAGTATAAATTACTAAAACTGTTAAAAGTCTCACATAAACTTTTGTGATCAATGTTTAAATTTTTTTCTATAATAAGATGCAAAGATAATAAAATCATAGAAATAAATAATTTTATTTTAATAGGTGTTTATGTTAATATATATATATATATATACTTCATATAGTTTAAATTTAATTATATATCATATACAATAGATAAGATTGATTGTTTTGATTTATTTATCCTAAAATGATTGCGAATAAACAAGAATGATCATTTGATTTATATGTGCAAGCCAATTTATTAAATAATAGTAACTGATTTCTTAGTTATTTAATATATTATTATTTTATTATTTCATAATATGCAGAAAAATATAAAATAAGTAATAAATATAAAATATTTATTCTGCACAAGGCGCAGATCTTAACCTAAGTATGTATCTGTTAAATAATTTTGAATCTTAAACATTTTCTACATTTTAGGCCAAAATAAAAGAAAAAAATGAGAATAAACTAAAATATCAATATTTATATTGAGCAATCACCAAAATGACACAAAAAAGAGAAAAATATCGAAGATAAATAGGATTGGCACGTGAACGTAAACTTCTCATAACCATAATTAACTTTTAAATTGCTAAATCATGATACAAAACCGAGCTGACATAGTTTCATTGTAACCAAATAGTAGGCATGAGGTTTTTCGGCATAAACGTTAGATTTTTATGAGATAAATAATTTTTTTACCTAAAATAGTTTTTAAAGTGGGATTATTTCATTAGTAAACAAATTATGTAATTAACAAAAACGTGTTATACAATTTTTTTAAGGACCAAAAATATTAATTCGGTCAATAATATAAATTTTATTTTTCATACGATAATTTTTCAATTTTATTTTTTAGCCTTTAAATTTTAAGGGCCAAAATTTTTTATATAAATTTATGTTGCGCATGTCTTATCCTACTATGATATTAAAAGCTTTTAATATCGGATGGTCCGGGGCCGACGCACACAGACTACGCCGCAAGTTAAGGGGTAGAAAGGATTTTTTTTATATATACAACTAGTATTATGGCCCATGCAAAAAAAAATAATGTCTAATGGTATTTCAATTTGAATGGAAAATGAACAAAAACATTTGGATGACTGAATCAAATTTTGATTTCGTTTTGACCCTTTCCAAATTATAGCAAAGAAAAACTAAAAAAAAAAAGCGGTGAATATACAAAGAAACTTAGATATGAAAAACTGCTTGAACGGATTAGTATTAGAGATTAGATGGATTAACCTTTAATTTAGAGATAGAACAGCCATACGTGAGAACCTGAGAATAATCTATTGATGGATACTCATTCTAAAACTTTTATGCTTTGTCTGTACATTTTGGAAGAAAAACAATTGATATAAATATATTAATCAATATTCAAAAGAATAGAGTAATAAAGAAAGCAATACAGTGTTAATAAAAAATGTAATAAACAATACTTACATTAGGGATGATTGGTTGAACAGTAGACGTAGAAATGTAGATGTAGGATTTAGGCTGTAGTTTTTATTGTTGTAGCTTTATATTTTTTTGGTGTAAAAAAATACTATAGTTTCTAAAGCATTTTAAGAGTTGCTTTAATAAAAAAAAAATAAAACATGAACCAAAAAAAAAATATAGATGTTGTAGGAAGGCTTTAACTTTATAATTAAATCTACATCATGATTGGTTAGGATTAATTATTTAAAAATAAATAAAGCTAAAGTCTTAAGTTAAAGCCCAACCAATGATCAGCATTAACTTTGATGTCTCTATATAGTTATCACTATCATCTATAGAAAAAACCCAGAAAATATAAGACATTTTTATTGTTTCTGCGCAATATAAAAACTAACGTGTTTTTGTTTGTTGTTTCTAAAAGTAAAAATTGGTGGTTATTTATTTAGTTAGAAAGTGGGAAATGAAAACTGTTATGGGAGTAGTGGAAATAATATTTAGTTATACTAATTCTTTTTAAACAACTGCTTTTAAAATAAATAAAAAACTGAAAAAAAAAAATTAAATGACACATGTCATTATTCACAGAATTGTTAATTGACTTCTGGTTTATTGTATAAAAGATAAAGCAAGGGTAGAAAGATTTTTTGGCTATTTAATTAAACTTATTTTGGTAATTTTTCTCTTTGAAGATTTTTTGGAAAAAAAACCTTAAAAATAGTCTATTTGAGAAAATTTTCTATCAAAATATTTTATACATATAATTAAAATTTGATAAATGCAATTTCAGATCATAATCATTGACAAATAATAATTATTAAGTTAGACGATGGAGAAAATAATATATAATGCTATCAATGTAGATTTTTTAAAATTATATAATATACAAGGAATTATATATAATGATATAATAAATTATTTATGTAATATTAACCACTCTAACTTTTAACGTGAGAGATCGAGTGCGAAAAAACCACATCACAAATAATATCATAATAATTAGGTGTTTCGTCCGCGCATGCGGGTATAACTATTTTATAATTATTTATTAATATGTACAGTACTTATTAAAAGACTATAATATGTTTTCATTTGAAAATTTTCACGTATTCTAAAAAACTTTTAAAATTTTTTTGTACAATATATTTATTGTAAATAAATCTTAGAAATTGATATCACTCAAATTACCCTAGAGAGTGAAATACTCTCTCAAATAAGAGGTTCAGATGCAGTACTTAGGGATCGAATCCAAAAGGACTCTAGGATTACTCAACAGATCTAAGGGATTAGAAATAAAGATAGCTAATAGGTTTATTTGTTTAAAAACAGTAAATGATGAGTCGAACAAGGCAATTGTTCGGCAGTTTAAGTTGAAGTTGTTTTAAGGATGGGAAAACAGCTAGACTTAGGCAAATTCTCATGTATGAAAAGCATGCAACTTAGTTTAGACTAAAGGGTTTGACGGTTTTTGAACTCAAACAATGGTAAAACTA
>NC_027754.1:22280073-22296458 GCF_000695525.1 Brassica oleracea var. oleracea
TACTAGATCTCGGATCTCAACTGTCGTCTATTGATAACGAGAAAGAGTCGATCGATGTGACTTAATGCACATCATTCGATACACCTTTCAAACAATCGATCGACACAACGATAGTCGCGTCGATCGACGGTTCTTCTAGCAAGCTTTGCGAGCGGGTTTGAAGTTGTTCTCTAACCTTCTAGACCAACTCTCGTTGTTATCTAGTCAGTTAGATCACGCTGGCTATTTCAAGTATTGAGGGTAACGGTTTGTTATCTCAATTAATCCTAAGATCTAAAATGAGGGTAATCAATCCTAATTTTAGCATTAAGCTCAACAAGCATGAGAGAACAATCAAAACACCTTTTTAACAGTCTTATTAGCATCACATACTTTTAACCTTTATGAGAAACCTAAATCTAACAGTTGGGTTTACTCAAACATATTCATGTGAGACAAAGTCGTGATGGTTTGAATAAAACTCAAATGAAATATTGAACACAGAAAGTAAGAGTAATAGAAATAAAGGAGTTCAAGATCTTCTATGTTATGCAGTCTCAGATCTATCTCTCCATTCCTAAGCTCTTCTAATGGTAGCCAAATTGCTTCTTCTCCAAACTAGGTCTTTTTGCAAGTCTGCTCTAAAATGATACAAAACCCTAGTACATATAGCCTCACAGGCGGCTAAGGGCTTAGATTGCAATTAATAAACTTTATGGAAATGAAATCTTCTAATTTCGTGATTAATCCTCGAGTGATCCAATATCGATCGATGGCGCTCAACAGCTGTCGATCGATTTTAATTGGCTCCGGTCTATCGATATTGCTCTTCAAGCGTCGATCGATTCTCTATGCGTAAAAGTACTCCAAAGTGTCACAAAAGCATCATTTCCTCCTATCAAGTAACTGAACCTGTAATTGCTTTGAAAAGATTCTAAAACATAATAAATATATCTTAAAACACTTATATACCATGACAAAAAATTTGTGAAATCCATGGTATATCAACTCTCCCAGACTTATCCTTTTGCCTGTCCTCAAGCAAAACAAACTGACAATCTCTCTGAAAGAGGTTTGAAAACAGCAGGGACTCACAGATTTAAAACATAGAAGTCATCACCTCTACAATATCGCATTCCACATCTAAAAGGTCCTAATCACAAAAGCACATTATGCAGTATCGTAGCTTAGCAACCAAATTCATCTAGCCAACAACTTAGCAAATCTGATCTGACATTCCCCTTGACCAACCTCATTTCTTAGCATAAATAAAAGTGCAGGCTTTACCTTGGGGTATCGATCACAGGATGCAAGGATTTTCAAACAAGTATCTGGATCTGCAGGTAAAAGTTAGTTCCTATCTTTTCTCTCTACTAATTTCTCTATTTAGTCAAAGTCTGCTTATATTGCAAGATCATTGACCAAGATTGGACAGGCTTCCACGAATCAAGCCTTAATGGTGGTTGCCACCAAGTCATGTTCACTTCTTTTTGACCTATATCCAAGAATTCATATGAATCGAGCCTTGAAGATTGCGGCCACCAAGTCCCGTTCGAATTCTTTTTTTTGGAATCCTTATGAAGCAAGCCTTAATGGTTGTAGCCACCAAGTCCTGTTCGGATTCCACATAACTAGTCACCTATTATATATATATATATATATTTTTAAACTAAAAATCTCTACTTATAAATCTAGGGTCGAAATAGAGAGAGAAAATATGATAAATCTACACAAGGCTTTACCTTCCAGACTTGTTTGAAGAATCCGATCTCATGTATACCAAGCCCCAAGACAAGCAGTTGTGTCAGGTTTAGTGTTGGAGGTTAGCTTTGGTTCTTTCAAACAAGCTAGGCAAGTGTGTACAGTTGACAGGTTGATCCACTTTAGCATCTTTAGTACTATCTGCAATCGGTAAATCTAGTATGGTGCTAAAAGGTGGTTAGACATTCGAGTAAAAATCATAAGTTCATAGTCCCCTTCTTTACTCAATAAAATTATTTTTGAAAAGATTTTGACATAACTCAAGAAGATGGTGTTAGTACTACCTCCCCCAGACTTATATTACACCGCTCGGTGTAAAGTGTCCAAAGGTGGTGATAAGCAAAGTTAGATGTTTGAGATGTTAGAGAAAAGTGTCGTACCTCTCTGTCCCGCACATCGATCAATACCATCCTCTCTGTGTCGATCGATGGCGACGAACAGTAAATTCTGCGTCAAGTCTGGAATCTAACTCATATGATTTGTCAGTGTGGTAGGCGCTGTTTGACACTCAAAACATAAGAAATAAGTAAACAGTCTCAAACATAAAGCATAGATATGTCTAGAATATAAATCCTACAAGTTCGAAAAATAGAAAAAAAAAACAAGTGCATAAGGGAAAGAGATAGAAATGGGAGGACTAGTCGGTGTCCTCGCTGGTCTCGTCGTCGCTCCCGGGCGAAGGATCCCGGCACTGCCTAGAACGTCCTGCTGCTGCTGGTGAGTGAGCTCTGATGGTCCTCCTGCTCGTGCAAGATACTCTAGCCCAGATGGCATGAAAAGCATCCACTACTACCCTCTGAAAGTCTACCTGATCGCACATAGGGATGTCTGGTATGATCGGGAAAGCAGGAAGAGGTGCCTCCGGTGGTCCCTGTGTAGCTCTGGCTCGACGCACTCTGGGAGGTCTGCGCGGGATAGCCGGAAGATCGCGGAGGAGCTGGGCATCGGGCATGAACCGGAGCCTATCGACACTGTCATCGAAGTCTATGATGGTCCTGTTCGGCATCTGCAGTAGACGGTGCTGGCTCCCGATCCTAAAACTCCAGAGAAGTTCCTCCTTGAGCCAACCTGAGTTCATCAGGTGTTGCTCGTCAAAGAAGCAGTGGGAGCGGTCGGCTGTGCTCGGGTCTAGGCGAATGCCAAGATACTCAAAGATCGGTGTCATGAAACTCCCAACCGTCTCCTTCTTCCTGCCTTTGCCCGTGAAGGGATTCTTCTTCAGGTCCACCAAGTGCGCAGCAAAAATGGCTCAGAGGTTTGGAGTCACCACGTCGTCAATCTAATCGAGATGAGCCAGGTTCACCAAGCCATTTACTCCACAGAATAGTGTAAGCTCCTGTATCCTGACCTTGTTGGGCTCCATCTTGCAAACCAACGTGTTTGCAAGAGCCTGTAGAAAGTACCGGAGGGTGGGGTGACGGATGTCTGTCTACGTGGCGGAGTTGGAGTCCCACGCTCCCGTGCCGATTATCTCCCAGAAACCGTTGAGGCCTAGGAAGGGTGGAATCTTGCTCGCAGCTGCAGCCTCATCGAAGCTGTAGATGCGGCAGAGCTCGGGGATGGAGATCCTGTATCGAATTCCCCTGGCGAAGAAGGTCAGCGTACCATCTCCTGCTACCCTCACCTTCGAGGTGCTGTAGGTGAGCTCGACTATAGCCATAAACTGTCTGACCAATTCGACGTGGAGATCGTATGCGCGAGTGGCCATGGTGCCAAGTCCGATCTGCATGATCATCTCCCTGATGTCTATCTCGATCTAGAGCTTCCGCAAGATGTATGGGTCGATGAACCGTATGGGCTCGATAGAGACGCCAAGCCAAGCGTTGTAGAACAAGCTGTCGTAGTCGTCCCACTTGTCCTTGAGCACGCGGTTGATGCACTCCTTGCTGTTGACCACTTTCTTCGGGTCAGCGAACTCCTCGAATGTGTCGATGGGTGTTTTGTCGTCTCGAGGCCAAGGGTCGCAGTGCTGTATGGAGGTGCTAGCTTCGTCATATCTCCTCTTCGTCCTCCTCTCACGTCTCTCTGCATCTGCGTATGAGCTCATCTGAAAACAAACAGAAAAGAGAGTAGAAGTGAGAAAGTGTTGTCGATATATTGCGATATCGATCGATGAAGTATGTGAGACATCGATCGATATATGTCGTTAAGAATAAGTCGACAATAAGGGCATCGATCGACGCAATAGAGTTCGCGTCGATCGATAACGAGTCGCGAAACCTGCAGAAATCACCCAATTCCAAATCGCACTTTCAAGGCATTAACAACATAAAATCCACAATCCTAACAATAGATAATCGTTAGAAACTTCAAAACCATCCCAAATTCACGCCTAATCATAAGTTCTAGTTCATCTCAAAACTCAACTCTATAAATTCCTAACAAAAGAGAATTTCGAAGTCAAACCTTGTAGATCGGGTGAGTGAATGAACTAAACAGATAGAGAATGAGAAATCGAGTGGATTAGGGCAAGAAACGGAGGAATTCTGTCAAGAATCGAGAGAGAAAATAGAGGTTTTGATTTCGTTAGGGTTTCTGGATTGAGAGGTGAGAGAGGCGGATGTCGAGTTAAATGAGATTAACACTCGATATGTCTGCATCGATCGATGGCAAGACAGCTACATCGATCGATATTTCTCCAATAAACTACTCCTGATTTCTATTACTCATAATACTTTACTAATAATAAAATATAAATATAAATATAGATATAAATAAAAATACAATAAAATCAAAATTTCTTTTTTTTTTTGAAAAGAAAATGGGTTGCCTCCCATTCAACGCTTAAATTTTAAAGTCTTTAGCTCGACTTCCTAAATAAACTAGTTATCAGGGGGTTCTTAGAATAATGGGCTGATTTGCTAGCGTTTTGGCCCAATAATGTTTCACTCGTTGGCCGTTCACTGTGAAATCATCCCCTTTATTACTTTTTAAATTTATGGCTCCGGAGGGTTTTACGTCTGTTACTGTGAATGGTCCAGACCAACGAGACATAAGCTTTCCAGGAAATAGTGTTAGTCGAGAATTATAAAGAAGGACTTGATCATTTGGTTCAAAGTGTCGGGATAAGATCTTCTTATCGTGATACGCTTTAGTCCTTTCTTTATATAGTTTCGAATTTTCATAGGCCAAATGTCTGATTTCATCAAGCTCGTTAAGCTGGATGAGTCTCCTTTCAGCAGCAGGCTTTATATCAAAATTCAAAAGTTTAGTGGCTCAAGCTGCTTTATGCTCCAGTTCGACTGGTAAATGACAGGATTTGCCATAAAGGAGGTGGAATGGTGTTGTTCCCAACGGTGTCTTATAGGCGGTCCTGTAGGCCCAAAGTGCATTATCTAGTTTCCTAGACCAATCCTTTCTGGAAATTCCTACAGTTTTTCTCTAGAATTTCTTTGATTTGCCGATTAGAGACTTCTACCTATCCACTGGTTTGTGGGTGGTAGGGCGTAGCTACTATATGCTGAACACCGTTATTTTTAAGCAATCCATCAAAGACCTTATTGATGAAATGGGTTCCACCGTCACTAATGACTATTCTAGGAACTCCAAACCGCGGAAAGATTATGCTCTTGAAAAGCTTAACAACTACAGATGTGTCATTTGTTGGGGAAGCTACTGCTTCAACCCATTTGGATACGTAGTCTACATCGACTAATATATACTTGTTTCCGTATGAGGATGGGAAAGGACCCATGAAATCTATCCCCCAGCAATCAAAGACTTCTACTTCTAGAATGAACTGATGTTCTATTTCGTGTCTTTTGATGATTTTTCCTCGTCTTTGGCATCTGTCACATTGTGTTATAAATGCATGGACATCGCGAAAAGTCGTCGGCCACCAGAATCCTGCTTGAAGGATTTTCGAAATCGTTTTGTAGGTGGCAAAATGTCCTGCTTAGTCAGATCCATGACATTGGTATATAATGTCTGGAATTTTTGCTTCGGATACGCATCGTCTGTATATCCCATCAGAGCAATGCCTGTAGAGGTATGGTTCATCCCAATGATATCTTCTAACTTTTCTGAATATTTTTTTTCTCATATACCCCTTGAGTTCTTCGGGTCGACTTTGGCTGCCAAATAGTTGACTATATCAGCATACGAGGGTCGATCTTTCGAGTTCCTACCAGTTGCGTGCACCTCTCGCTGCGATTCTTCATCAGGTGTGAGATTTATCTTATCACCAGCAACGTTAACCTTTATGTCAATATTTACTTTTATAGACGAGGTGCCGTGATTGTGGTTACTGGGGAGTCGAGGCGTTGCGATACTGTCGTTATCGATCGATGTATCACTACTGGAATCGATTGATATGTTCTCTTTCGCATCGATCGATGTCTCATCGGAAGTGAGAGATATTTGACCTACGAAAGATGTGTCTATTTGTGCAACGTTTTACGTTGGGAAGAAATAGTCTATAGGGACGTTATCCTCTATTCTGATCCGAGAAAGATGGTCAGCGACTCCATTATCTACTCCTCGTTTATCTTTAATTTCAATATCAAACTCTTGGAGTAGTAAAATCCAGGTATGAGTCGAGGTTTTGCATCTTTCTTTTGCACCAAATATTTAATGGCAGCGTGGTCAGTATGAACTATCACACGTGTGCCAATTAGATATTGACAGAATTTTTCAAATGCATAAACTACGGCGAGTAGTTCTTTTTCTATTGTTGCATAATTTCGTTGTGCTTCATCAAGCGTACGACTGGCGTAGTAGATGGCATGCAGCTTTTTATCTTTTCTTTGGCCCAAAACTGCTCCTAACGCAAAATCACTCGCATCGCACATGATCTCGAAAGAAAAATTCCAGTCGGGGGCTTGAACGACGGGGGAAGTTATAAGGGATTTTTTTAAATCTTCGAAAGCTTTCATGCATTCTGGGGTAAAGTCGAACTTTACTTCCTTGCACAAGAGGTTATTTAAAGGTCTAGCAATTTTACTTAAGTCTTGTATAAACCTCCTATAAAATCCGGCGTCTCCGAGAAAACTTCGCACGTCTTTTACATTTTTGGGTGCTGGTAGACCGGTCATCACCTCGATTTTAGCTTTATCTACCTCTATACCAGCGGCGGAAACCTTATGTCCTAATACAATGCCATCGTTAACCATAAAAAGCATTTTTTCCAATTTAGGACAAGGTTTTTTTCTTCGCATCATTCCAATACCTTGCATAAATTATCGAGGCAACTCTTCAAAATTTGATCTGTAGACTGAAAAGTCATCCATAAAGACTTCAATAAAGTCCTCGATTATGTCTGTAAAAATTGACATCATGCAACGTTGGAAAGTGGCGGGAGCATTACAAAGACCAAATGGCATTTTGCGATACGCAAATGTTCCATAGGGGCATGTAAAGGTTGTCTTTTCTTGATCATCCGGATGTATGGGAATTTGAAAAAAAATCTAGAATATCCATCAAGAAAACAGTAATACTGGTGATTGGCTAAACGCTCCAGCATTTGATCAATAAAGGGCATGGGAAAGAGATATTTCCTTGTAGCGGCATTTAATTTCCTATAGTCGATACACATCTGATGTCCAGTAACGGTACGGGTCGGGATGAGTTCATCGTTTTCGTTCTTCACTACTGTAATTCCTCCCTTTTTGGGTACAACATGTACGGTGCTTACCCATTTACTATCCGAAATAGGATAGATAACTCCAACATCTAGGAGTTTAATGATTTCCTGTTTGACTACTTCTTTTAGATTCGGATTTAATCTCCTTTGTTGTTCTATCGACGTTTTTACGTCGTCTTCCAAATGAATACGGTGCATGCAAAGATCAGGAGAAATACCAGGAATATCATCGAGAGAATACCCGATAGCTTTCCTGTGCTTGCGTAGTTTATTTAATAATAACGCAAGTTCTCCGCTAGTGAGGTTGGCGTTGACAATAACAGGGTAGGATTGGTCATAAAGAAATGCATATTTTGGACCTCTGGGGAGGGGTTTTAATTCAACTTTTGGTGCTTTGTCTTTAGACCAATTAGATAATGAAGATGGTTGTCGATCGACGGCCTCTCTGAGATATCGATCGACGAAAATGTCTGAGTCATCATCTTCTTTGATGTTTGCAACCTCGATACTTGCATCCATCAGTCGCATGTAATCGTCTGTCCTATTCTCTATGCTGAAGATCTCCCTTTCCATATGGGTAAGAGCATTTTCTAAAGGGTCGTCTGAGGACATGTCTATGAAAGATTCTTTATCCAGCTCATAAACTTCTTCCACATAGAAGGCTTGGTCATCTATCAAGGGTCGCTTGATTAGCTTTTCCATATCAAAGATCATCGAGATGTCCTCGATGTTCAAATTTATTCGTCATTCTTTCACATCAATGATCGCTGCAGCCGTAGCTAGGAATGGCCGACCCAGAATGAGGGGGTCTTCTGGTTCATGTCTGTATTTTAACACAACAAAATCCGTAGGCACGAAGCAATTATTAATTTTTACGGGAACGTCTTCGAGAATCCCTTCGGGTACTCTGATAGACCGATCAGCTAGAACCAAGGTTATCGGAGTTGACATAAACTCGTTATATACCAAGGTTACTGCGACGGAGTAAGGCATAAGATTTACGCTAGAGCCAAGCCAAGATCTCATAGTGATCGAGGAAAACGCGTGTTCTGTATATTGCAATCTAGGACGAAACTACCAGGATCAGGCCTCTTAGTTGGAGTTTCTCCTTGAATCATGGCACTTACTTCCTCTGACACCATCATCACGCTTTGTTCCGCAGTTGGATAATTTGGAGACGTCATATCCTTCACATACTTCTTTATCGAAGGTGTTATTTTCATAGCATCACTAAGGGACATCTCCATAGTAATTTTATCCAATGCTTTCTTGCATATCGCATATTCTAATGATTTCTTAGTCTGCGATTTAGGAGGAAAAGGGGGTAGGGTTCTATAGACTCTTTCAATCGTTGGTTCGGGTTGAGTAGAACGTCGATCGATAGGGTTCTCTGAATGTTGATCGACAACAGGCTTCACCGGTCGATCGACGTGGTTACCATACTGTCGATCGATTTCGGCCTCAATTTCTGAATCGTCTTCTACTTCTAAGTCTATAATCTTTTCCTTATTAATTTCAGCGGTAGACTTCCCGTTTTCGCGAGAGGGTTTTGGGTCAGGGTCATCAAGAAGTATAGGCTGAGAATTGCTCTTGCCTGTCTCATCAGCATTGGCAGAATTGCCAATTTCGGTGTTGTTCTTGGTGTTTGTCGCGAGACATTTTCCGCTACGCAATATTACGGCACTGACTTGACGTCTCGGGTTTAAATCAGTTCTTCCGGGAAGACCTCATGTTTCTCTTTTGATGGCAGTCGTAATTTCAGCTACTTAACTTTCTAATTTTCGGATAAGTTCACTCAAAGAATCTGCTCTTTCCATTAACTTTCCGTAAACCATATTTATTTTTCCGTAAAATCCGACTTTGTTTTACGGTTGCCAGTAAGTGCTTGTCTGATATTAAACTTTTCCTTTCAAGTGCGTGATTTCACAGCAATGTCATAGGCTTGGGTGAAACTATCAATGTTAAACACGGGATAGGGGTTTGAATAGATTGTCTCTTCTTCTAATTGATTTTTCATATCAGACAAGGCTTCATCTTCGATCTGGGCTATATCAGATCGGTGTTGACTCTGAAGAAAAGAGTGAAGCGAATTGAGGGAATTTTTGATTTCTTCCAAATCTGAATTATCTTTTGAATTTATCGAATTTCCTATTTCTTCATCCATCTTTTCTTAAGATTTTCCCGTTGCTACATTTTCGATAAGGCGTCTAGCATCTTTGGGGCTCCTAGTGACGAAATTTCCTTCACTCGCCGTGTCGAGTGTAGTTTTGTAGCTCAAGTTAACACCTCTATAGAAGATGTTAAGGATTTGTGGTTCTGAATAACCATGATGGGGACATTCAAGTTCATAGCTCCTGAATCTTCCCTAGGCGTTTTTAAACGATTCACGTGGATCTTGGCGGAATGTAAAGATTTGTCTCCTTACTTCCCAATAGCGATCATCATCGAAAAATTTCTTAAGGAAGGCGTTTCTAATCGCTTCCCAACAAGTAAGGGATCCTGTTGCTAAACAGTTTAGCCATCTGAGAGCTTCTCCCTCTAGGAAAAATGAGAATAGTTTGCAACGATTGTATTCGTCTGGGATTAATTCTTCCAAACCTTCGATGTGATCTTGTGGGTGCTCAGAGAGAGATCCACGGAATGGGTTTCGACGAACCATACAGTAGTAATCTGCGTTAAACTTAGATTTCTTGGTATTGTCTCCTGGTATTTTAATAGAGGACCTATTGGAATAGGTTCTACCAGGGTCTAGCTAGTCTTGCAAAGGAAATCTTATCTCATCACCTTTTATCAAGGTGAGATTTATCTCAACAGGGATTTCAGTCCCCTGTTTAGTTTGGCTAATCTCATTGCTCAACTGACCTATTGGTTCAGTTTGGACTACTTCCTCATTAATAAGCTCGGTAAGAGAAGACTTACCTGCTTCCGGCTGGGCGGTGTCGATAGATGTCGGGAGCTCCGTGTCAAGTCGGTTCTTCGGTCTCCACGTCGCTCGATAACATTAAATCTTCGTCGATCGATGATCGGCCAAGTACTTAGGGATCGAATCCAAAAGGACTCTAGGATTACTCAACAGATCTAAGGGATTAGAAATAAAGATAGCTAATAGGTTTATTTGTTTAAAAACAGTAAATGATGAGTCGAACAAGGCAATTGTTCGGCAGTTTAAGTTGAAGTTGTTTTAAGGATGGGAAAACAGCTAGACTTAGGCAAATTCTCATGTATGAAAAGCATGCAACTTAGTTTAGACTAAAGGGTTTGACGGTTTTTGAACTCAAACAATGGTAAAACTAGATAGGTTTTCTTTACTTGATCTCGGATCTCAACTGTCGTCTTTTGATCACGAGAAAGAGTCGATCGATGTGACTTGATGCACATCGTTCGATACACCTTTCAAACAATTGATCGACACAATGATAGTCGCGTCGATCGACGGTTCTTCTAGCAAGCTTTGCGAGCGGGTTTGAAGCTATTCTCTAACCTTCTAGACCAATTCTCGTTGTTATCTAGTCAATTAGATCACGCTGGCTATTTCAGGTATTGAGGGTAACGGTTGGTTATCTCAATTATCCCTAAGATCTAAAATGAGGGTGATCAATCCTAATTTTAGCATTAAGCTCAACAAGCATGAAAGAAGAATCAAAACACATTTTTAACAGTCTTATTAGCAACACATACTTTCAACCTTTATGAGAAACCTAAATCTAACAATTGGGTTTACTTAGACATATTCATGAGAGACAAAGTCACGATGGTTTGAATAAAACTCAAATGAAATATTGAACACAGAAAGTAAGAGTAATAGAAATAAAGGAGTTCAAGATCTTCTATGTTATGCAGTCTCAGATCTATCTCTCCATTCTTAAGCTCTTCTAATGGTAGCCAAAATGCTTCTTCTCCAAACTAGGTGTTTTTGCAAGTCTGCTCTAAAATGATACAAAACCCTAGTACATATAGCCTCACAGGCGGCTAAGGGCTTAGGTTGCAATTAATAAACTTTATGGAAATGAGGTCTTCTGATTTCGTGATTAATCCTCGAGTGATCCAATATCGACCGATGGCGCTCAACGGCTGTCGATCAATTTTAATTGGCTCTGGTCGATTGATATTGCTCTTCAAGCGTCGATCGATTCTCTATGCGTAAAAGTACTCCAACGTGTCCCAAAAACATCATTTCCTCCTATCAAGTAACTGAACCTGTAATTGCTTTGAAAAGATTCTAAAACATAATAAATATATCTTAAAGCACTTATATACCATGACTAAAAATGGGTGAAATCCATGGTATATCAGAAATCACTTAATATCTCTTTTCAATTATATAAAAATTAAGAATTTTATTTGATTAATATTATAGAGATATGTTTTCTGTTTTTTTAATTTTTAACTTTTATTAAAAGATATTTTTCAGATAACGACACAATTTAGATAGAAATTATCTTTGTTTTAAAAAAAATATTTTTTTTAAATTTTAATAATTTTATTATTATTAATTTTAATAATTTATATAATAAAATAATTTAATTTTTACTTTGTGGCTAGTTTATATATTTTATTTAACAATGTATTTTGCCATTCTAAATTTTTCGAACGCGAAAAATCTCTTCGTAAATAATATCATTGATAAATAGATAAATTTCATGCAACAACAACAATAATCAACAACAAGTAGATATATTTCATGCAACAATAATAATAATCAACAAAAATAATAATAATCAACAACAAGATATTTTTAATTATAGTTGACTTGGGAGAAGAGAAGACAGGTTTACCTAACTTCACATCGTGTCAATCATCTATCTAACGTTCATCACTAAATTTGCCAGCAAAATAAAAGAATTAAAAAAGAACATCTTGCGTAAACTGATTCAACAACAAAAACTCAAACTTGGAACCAAAAAGACAAATTCTATCGAACTCTTCGATCATGTCTAGTCTTTTGCTGCATTCGTAAGACATTCTCATGTCTGTTGGAACTCTATTAATTCGTCTCCTTGACCTCTCTCTGGATTCTTACCAAGTATGTATTAGCTGCTTGTAGGTAATAGAACTGCATTAAAACAGCTCTTGTACTTTATGCTGATCTATGTCATATTAGCAGTGTTTCGATCTAAGTTCTTGAACATGTGTTCTTGATTGTAATATAGTGGAAGTCTTGATTTTACTGCTTGTAGTTTTTTTGCAGCGACTCTTAATTTTTTTAAACCTAAGCTAACATGGGTTCTGTAATGAGCTTGAGAAAATCAACTGCTCAGGACGAGGACTTCTCAAACGAATCTTTCAAAATACGAAAGACATGTTCATCGAACGATGAAGAGTACTACAGATTGATTCCAAATCTTCCTGATGAGCTATCTATACAGATTCTTGCTAGGCTCCCAATAATCTGCTACTCGAATGTTCGGTTGGTTTCACGGAGGTGGAGATCAGCTGTGTCGACCTCTGAGCTGTTTACTCTAAGGAAAGAGCTTGGAAGAACAGAGGAATGGCTCTATGTGCTGACTAAAGGCCAAGATGATAAGCTTTCGTGGTACGCTTTAGATCCAGTTTCCACGAGATGGCAGAGGTTGCCTCCTATGCCTGTTATTGTACGAAGAGGAACCTACTACAACTAGTTTGTGGAGTCTTTTTACCTAGAAAAGAGGTTTCTGAGTCCGAGCAAACGCCCTTCTGCGGCTGTGCTGTTGGTTCTGTTAATGGGTGTCTCTATGTTCTTGGAGGGATCTCTAGGTCTAAAACCGTGAGCTCTGTTTGGCGGTTTGATCCGGTTCTTAACTCGTGGAGCGAAGTGAGTTCCATGCTTGCCAACCGTGCTTATTCCAAAACAGGAGTGTTGGACAAGAAGCTCTATGTTGTTGGAGGTGTTGAGAGTCGACGTGGAAGTTTATTTCCGCTTCAGACAGCCGAGGTTTACGATCCAGACACTGGTGTTTGGTCAGAGGTCCCCAGCATTCCTTTCTCAAAGGCGCAGGTGTTGCACGACGCGTTCTTGGCTGAAATGTTGAAGCCTATAGCCACGGGGATGACTTGTTACAACGGCAGGTTATGCGTTACTCAGAGTTTATGCTCTTGGCCTGTCTTTTATGATGCTGGAGGAAAGGTTTATGATCCGGAGACGAATCTCTGGGGTGATATGCCGTCTGGTATGGGTGAAGGTTGGCCTGCGAGGCAAGCGGGTACAAAGCTGAGCGTTGTGGTGGGTGGTGAGTTATTTGGTTTTGATCCTTCTTCTTCTTCTTTGGTGGAGAATAGGAAAATTAAGGTTTATGATCAAAAGGAACTTGGAAAGTTGTTATAGGGGAAGTCCCTGTTTATGATGTGACAGATTCAAAATCTTCTTATTTGCTTGCTGAGTTTCATGGGAAGCTTCATTTTATTACTAGAGATGCTGATTGTAACGTTTCAGTGTTAAGGGCTAATGTCAATGAGATCCCAGGCTCTTCATCATCATCATCATTGTCTAGCTCCAAGTCTGTTTTGGGGTCGTGCTCTTTGAAGGAAAAGGGGAATGGAGATATTAAGTCAGACAGTGTTATTTGGAAAGTCATTGCAAGCAAGGACTTAGGTGCTGCTGAACTTGTTAGCTGCCTAGTTATGGATATATGAAAACGAAGAATCTTTGCTCATTTCTTGTGAGACATTAAGAGTTTCTGTGTACAGCCAAATGCAACAGTTTGAAGCTTTATTATATGTTCTTCCAAAGATTTATAGAAGTCTAATTCTTTGATGATCCTAATTCTATATACTTCTTCTGGCTTTGGCTGGCATGTAAGCTTGAGCAATAGAAAGTTATGTAACAATATATGTACATTACAATGACCTATCAGTTCTTGGAAGTAAAAAATAAATGTCTTTCTTTGTGGCCTAGTGATTCAATTGCAAAAGTTCAGCTATTGAACCTCCTCCCTTTGTATTTAGTTAACCCATCTCAATATTTACATGGTTTCTTGATCATTTTGCTTAACCGGAACTGTCAGTTCGATTAAGAATCTCTTTTTGATTATTTGCGTGATTTTTATTCAATGGTGGATCTAAGGACCCAACACTATGGATGTTGCAGGCAGAAGAGGAAGAAAATAGGTAAAAAGTCAGACAGTGTTATTTGGAAAGTCATTGCAAGCAAGGACTTAGGTGCTGCGTGTTGGACATGGACTTTGTCTCCAACAAAGCCTATAAGATAATGGGCTCAGCCCATTTGAAAGGGGGTCACTAGGAAACCCTAGACCTCTTCTATTTATAAATAAGGAGTCAACCTCCTTTGAGAGGAGACTCTTGGCTCTCTTGGACTCTCTTTTGCTCTCTCATCCATCTCTCTCTACTTCTAGAGAGAGAAACCCCTTTCCACATGCTTTCACCTAAGCACTTGTGATCCTTTGTTGTAGAACTACGATTGGCTTGATCCCCTTTCGGGGTACGTAGGCAACCCTTCACCGGGTCCAGCTATAATCATTAAACACCCTTTTCTTATTCTCTTCAAGTCCTCGTCTCGTTCATTCAAGTGCAGATCTTTCTCTCGCCACTTGACCGACGAGTCCTCACTCGAACTACGAGTCTTCACTTGACCGACGAGTCCTCACTTCGACCAACGAGTCCTCACTCGACCGAAGAGTCGTCACTCGACCGTTCTGTCGTCGGCGACTTGTACGGTCCGACAAATTTGTCTTCGCCGGACTTTTTCCTCTGTTCTCTTCCCCTTTTATAACTCGACTCACTGATCTAATAAAACACGTCTTTGTCTTGACCCACCGACGAGAACTCGTCTCTTCTCTTTTATAGTTTGTTGACAGTTCTCGGTTCAAACAGTTGGCGCCCACCATGGGGCGTGGAGAAGTATCTTCGAGGAAGATTGAACTGGAGTCCGTTCTGTTGTCACTCGACCGACGAGTCCTCACTTGACCGACGAGTCTTCACTTGACCGACGAGTCCTCACTCGACCGAAGAGTCGTCACTCGATCGTTCTGTCGTCACTCGGCGCAGAGCGTTCTCTCGCAGTCGCTTCGCTCGATCTCTCGCAGTCGCTTCAGCTATGACAAAAAAAAATCATCATCATCGATCAATCAAAACAATCTCTCAACAAGTGGGAGCGCGAATTGTTTTGGCGATGCTTACGCACGAGCACGACCTTGTCTCTCGAACAAACGTACTAGCACTCACACCCACTAACGAGCATGTCCTGATCAGACACATGCTCGAGGGATTTTCGGTCGTATCGCGGTCCTGACCCATGCGTTCAACACAACAACTTTCAATCATCTTATAATCCTCTAAAGCCGGGCTTGGCCGACCTAACATTTTTAGGATTACTTCAAGATCGAGTGAAAACCGTTGTTGCTCGAAAATATAAATGATTGTCTTCGAAACTCGAAAATTTAAACTGTTATCGAGGATTCGAACTGACGGTATGATGTGTCAAAATTTTATAAGACCGAGTCATCGACTCTCCGGTTTAATTCAAAACATCGACCAAATTGCCAAATCCAAATCGTTTAAACCCAATATTCAAAGTAGAATTCAGCGACTCGTCGAAGGCCAACTGGCACTCTCGAGTTGACCCACCGCACGACTCGCAGTTGCTCAGATCTCTTTCTCGCGGTCACTCGACTTGCTACTCTTGCGGTCACTCGACTCGCACTCTTGCGGTCACTCGACTCGCACTCTTTGCGGTCACTCGACTCACTCCCTTGCAGTCACTCCGACTCGCTCTCTTGCAGTTACTCGGCACAGATCACTCTCTTGTGGTTACTCGTCACAGATCGCTCTCTCGCAGTTACTCGGCTCGGATCGCTTTCTCGAAGTCACTCGGATTGCTCGCAAGTCTCGAGCATGACGTGATTGTGCGAAGACACGTCCACCCGTGGCGATTTGATTGTGATGGTTCGGTCATGGCGGTACGTTCATGATGATGTCTACGACGATTTGTGTTTGGCAGTTTGTCGATTGACACTTCATCCATGGCAACTTGCTCTGATGGTTCAGAACACTTTCCTCACAGATCGTTTGTGCAATCATCCCAGAGTAAGAAGTCTGATCGGAATCAGAAGTATGTCGATGACAGCTCGCC
>NC_027754.1:22296507-22326701 GCF_000695525.1 Brassica oleracea var. oleracea
ATGATAATTGTCTGCGTCGTTCTCTCGCAGTCGCTCGACTCGATCTCTAGTTACTCGGCGCATATCGATCTCTCGCAGTCGCTCAGATCTCTCTCTCCTCGCGGAGTTGACGTGTCGACTCAGCAACAAGGACTCGCTGAGGCGTATCCATATTTGCTGTATCCATCATGGCTTCACGATGAATCGTCTCGAAAACAGTCGACTCGCACTCATACGGTTATTCGGCGCAGATCAATCTCTCGCAGTCGCTCATATCTCTCTCGCGGTCACTCGACTCGGTGCAGATCGATCTCTCGCAGTCGCTCATATCTCTCTCCTCGCGGAGTTGACGTGTCGACTCAGCAACAAGGACTCGCTGAGGCGTATCCATATTTGCTGTATCCATCATGGCTTCACGACATCTCTCTCAACGAACTGGGGGGCTTACTATTGGACATGGACTTTGTCTCCAACAAGGCCTATAAGATAATGGGCTCAGCCCATTTGAAAGGGGGTCACTAGGAAACCCTAGACCTCTTATTTATCGTCGTCTCCATCCGGTTCAAGCTCAGCATGAGACCTTCCCTTAACCCCACTGACGAGTCCTCGTCTCGTTTATTTACTAGTTTATTGACAGTTCTCGGTTCAAACAGTTGGCGCCCACCGTGGGGCATGGAGAAGTATCTTCGAGGAAGATTGAACTGGAGTCCGTTCTCTCGTCACTTGACCGACGAGTCGTCATTCGATCGACGAGTCCTCACTCGACCGTTCTGTCGTCACTTCGACCGAAGAGTCATCGTCTCCATCCTGTTCAAGCTCAGCATGAGACCTTCCCTTAACCCCACTGACGAGTCCTCGTCTCGTTTATTCACTAGTTTGTTGACAGTTCTCGGTTCAAACACTGCGGAACTTGTTAGCTACCTAGTTATGGATATATGAAAACCAAGAATCTTTGCTCATTTTTTGTGGGATATTAAAACAGCCAAAAGCAACAGTTTAAAGCTTTATGATATGTTCTTCCAAAGATTTATAGAAGTCTAATTCTTTGATGATCCTGATTCTATATACTTTTGGTGAGGCAATGCGGTCACAATTTGATTGTATTAGAATCATTTGATTAATGGAAAAGTTGATGTTTGAGCAAAAGAAGGAAAAAAAAACCTCCTCCCCTTTTTATTTAGTTAATCCATCTAAATTTTTAAATGGTTTCTTGATCATTTTGCTTAACCAGTACTGTCGGTTCGGTTAAGAATCTCTTTTTGATTATTTGCGTGGTTCTACTATAATGGTGGACCTAAGGATCCAACACTATGGATGTTGCAGGCAGAAGAAAATAGGTAAAAAAGAAAAAAAATGATAAAATGGTTGATGCCTTGGAATCAAGAACGTGGTATCCTATTCATGTGCTCAAAAGCTAAACCACCTCAGGATTCTCATTTCACACTTCACCCTCTCTTTTTTATCTTTTTTGGTGTAACTCTCTCTTCTTATCTTCCCTTTTCTTTTATAGTGAAAGTTGGCTTGAACCAAATTTTAGCAAAAGAAGAAGTTGGCTTTTAAATCATTTAAACGAATCTGTCATGTCATTAATTATCATCCCTTATATATCCTTATATATGAAAGGAGAAGCATCGTAATAAATGCATTCACACTATAATAAACACGTAATGATTTGATAATAAATAAGCGAACGCGTTCACACTATATTTATAAATGTGTTCACACTATATACTTTGTATTTTTTAATATAAAACTCACAGGCATGGTTCCAATAAAACTTTGAATTTTTCGGTTCGAATCAAAACAAATAACGAATCAAAAACTAAACTATATATATATATTATTTTTATTGTTTACAGATAAAATTGGGAAAATTTTATATAAATTTTGATTCGATTCGTTATCCGTTTTTATTTGAACCAAAAAATATGGATATCCATAACTCTACAAAGCAAATCAATTATTAAAATACAATAAAAAAAGACAAATCACAAATACCAATATTTTTAGGAACAAATATCAAATTCGATTTGTTAAATACATATATATACATATATGTACAAAATTATATATATATATATATATATATATGTTATATATATTATAATTTATATAAGTTTTACAATATTTTTATGAATTAAATTTATTATATTGGTTATTAAAATTTAAAAGTTATATAATATTTTATTTTTGTAATAAAATGTTATTATTAAATTTTCAATTATTTTTTAAATTTTCTTTAAAATTCTAAATCATTTCTGATATCAGAGTCACCGACTATCCAGAGAGCTAAGGATTGAATCGACATGAATGGCTCCAAATAGCTGGATATTCGATATGTGTCCACCTCTATTTACGGATACAATTGATTTTTCTTTATATAAAAAAATTCACTAATGTCAAGGTCATTTTAATTTTTAATTAATTTTAATTTTATCTTTCATGTATTATTTAGAACAAAAAAGTCATTTAATATTAATTAATAATATCTTTATGTATTTGTCAACTATTTTTATATACTTTTAAATATACATACATGTGCACCTTGATGTGAGCACTTTGTAACTAAGTATTTACCACAACTGAAGTATCTATTTTGTTTTGGAAATTGAAATATTTTTTTTCTTAATGCTTACTTCACTACCGACCAAATTTTAGTGAAATGATTTGTCTTAATAATTTTCTTTTCTTTTTCTTGAACTATTATCCGTTTACAAACTATGATATGAAACAATTGGTTCGACATGACGACTATCTAAAATTCATAACATGAAAATAAAAAGTAATATATAGTAATTTTTGGTTTTTACCGAAAAAACTAAAAAATCAAACATTCTAACAGAATAAACCAAAATAAATATTAATTTAAAATAATAGTTATATTTTAGAAAATTAAAAAACCAAAAAATAACTTAAAATTTTCTTTTCTTTTCTTTTTCTTTAACTATTATCCGTTTACAAACTATGATATGAAATCATTGATTCAACATGACGACTATCTAAAATTCATAACGTGAGAATAAACAAATAATAGTAATTTTTGTTTTTACCGAAAAAACTAAAAAATCAAACATTCTAACCGAATAACCCAAAATACATATTAATTTAAAATAATAGTTATATTTTAGGAGATTAAAAACAAAAAAATAATTTAAAACCGAACCGATATCCAAATTAAACAGATTTAATGTGTTTTTATTAAAAATAACAAAATTAATAATCATATTCTGCGTAAGGTGCGGGTTATTACCTAGTATTATTTTATTAATTTAACATGATGTGAAGGAAACATTTAAACCAAAAAATGATGTAAAGGAAACAGTATTCTTTTTTGAGCAACTTTTTTTTTTTGAGCAACTTTTTTTTTGAGCAACCGTATTCTTTTTTGTGAATGCATGCATATCACTAGGCCATTATTTATTTCATTCAAAACATGTATGTATTGGTGTTTTGAGGAATGGACGAACAAAATTTTCCATCATAACAACATTTCTTTTTTGAATTTATTATTTGTAGGCTTGTTTACATTTGATTTCATTACTTACAAACAATAAAAAATTAATGAGTAATCTAGTTCTACTTGGGTAACATTTTTCTGAACCAAATGTTAAAAGCATTTAAAAATACCACTTAATTTCATATCTAGATCACTGGAACTTTAGAAGCTCTTTATCTATAAATGCTAAATGTATGGATTCCAGTTTTCAGAAGAATCACTACTCAAATTGAGTAGAAGAACGAACTATCTTTAAAAGTCAAAGCTCCGTAGAGAAACTATACTTATGTTGCTACATACTCCCATCTTTAATTAGCGACCGATCTATAGTTGGTGGCTGCCATTTTCTAACCATTTGGGGATTAGAATATGTTTGCTCATCCTAAATTCCAGAATTGCCCCCCTTGTTTACAAATCCCGTATAAATTTATGCATTGATTGGAGAGGGACAAAATGCTACATACTTGAGATGAAATGTGGGGTGGGTGGGGGGACCCACAAATAACAAATTATTTTCTTTAAAAAATAAATAAATGTCAAGAGTATCAATACCCACTAAATATAAATCAAATAATTGAAATCTACTTGTACTTATAGTATTATCTGCATCATAGATATAACGAATATATTCTTGTATTGCTAATATATATATATCAACATCAGGCAATCTTAATTCACAAGTCTATAAAACATACATCTTCTTAAAAATTATCAGTAGTTAAAACAGAAAAGTCAGCTTAATTGTGAGCTTAATTAGGGGTAGAAAAGTCAAACGGATTCAGGTAGCAGTGTGACTAGAAGAAGAAGAATCTCACTTGACAAATTAAATTCTGCTGCTCAAAGACACAACCTTTCAACCAAAGTGTCTGTCTTTACTTCTTCATTCTTAAAAGATTCTTGTCTCGGAGGAGAAAACAGAAAGATGGGAAGTGAAGATTGGATAGAACTCAAGTTCAGACTCGCAGATGGCACCGACATAGGTCCCAGCAAGTACAGTCCATCTATGACCGTCTCTTCTCTCAAAGAGAAGATCATTTCTCAATGGCCTAAAGGTGTTTCTTTTCTTCTTTCTCACAGCTGAGTGATGGTTCAGTCTCATTTGGATTCCTTACTCTAAAGTTTCTGCCTTTCCATTATGGTTTGATTTCTTAAAAGTTCATCTTTGCAGTGATTTAAAAGTGTATTAGGCTAAGTTTAGGTACTGCTTTGTAAAGTTTGAGACTTTAACAGATGAATGATACTGTAATTATATATTGCTTTTCATGGTTTAGATGTTTGGTAACCATGGCCTTGTATATGGTACTACTACTTAAAGGTTGTGTTGGTACTTTATTTTTCAAGTGTTTCTCTCTGTTTTTAACAGACTCAGAATATATTCCACTGAGTGTTAATGATGTGAAGCTCATCACTGCCGGTAAAATACTTGACAACAATAGAACACTCGCTGAATCCAGGCTTCCCGTTGGAGTGATCAGCACCGTGCATCTTCTTTTTCCCCCTCCTACTTCACACAAAAAAAGCGGTACATTTTTCAATACCTCTGTATACATTTATTTGATCATCCCTTGAATCCTCTTGTCACTATGGTTCTCAGCTACCAATCATCTTATTTTATGGATCTTTTACCTGTTGTTCCACAGAAGAACTTCAAGTTGATCCTCCAATAAAGAACCGCTGCTTGTGCACCATTTTGTAGCTGCAAGTTAATTGAATCATAGAGAATTTTTATCCTTTCCTAAATTATAATATAGGACTGGGTGATGATGCTCCATTGAACAGTTTCCACAGCTTCAAACGAGGTTTGAGAAGTTCCCTTCAGTAACAAGATGATTGGGCATAGACTTGAATATAAAGGATCTTCATTACAGACTTTGGTTTTCATTTGTGTGGTTGATAATTTATTTTTCATTTTTACTTCATCGTTTTATCGTAAAGGGGGAGATTATGTACTATGTTTTTTGAAGGATTTTTCTTATATATATACAATGTTTAGAACAAACAGTGCAGCAGATATTTAACATGACTGCTAGGAGCAAAACTTGTTCTAATATGAGGTTTATGATAACATGAAATAACTTCCTCATAACTGCTAATCCAAAACGGGATCTAGCAGACGGTTACCTGAACTTTTTGGCCTGGGACTAGCAATTATATCTTTGTCAGCAAACTTCTCTGTTACATTATCTTTCCATCTGAATCCTTTTATCAAATCTATCTCTTTGGATAATGTACAAAACAGCCCAGCCTTCATCATGTCAGAAGATTTTCTTTTCTCAAGTTTCTCTCCCAGATCTGTAGTTCTCTTTAAATGTCTATATTCTGCCTTCTTCCTAGCTTCATTCTCATCAATGGAATCTTGTTACTGTTGGAACTCTGTTTTTGAAGAAAATCAAGAGGCTGACTTTTTTGAATTTTCCGGCCAGACAAGTAGTCTTTCCAATAATGTCATCAGCTCGTTGTAAAGCTTTCAATGAGTACTACAACTTGGTATATTCAAACATCAAAAACAGATTCAATTTGAATGAGAAATGAAGCTTTCAGGTTGGTAACTTGATGTGATGAAAACACACAAAAAAACCCAGAAAGGGGTTTTGTCGCACATCGGCAAAGTCAACCAATTTGGAGTAGTATAAATATATACACACTCCCATATTTGTTCAAAGGCTTGTGGGAAAGAGACACGGCTTGGCTCCTTGTGCGCTTGGCCTTGGGAGAATGTGGCCAAATTTTTTATGGATCGTTTTAAACATGTCATGTTTTTATTTATCTCTTTTCGGCGAAATGTTTAAACGAGAAAAGACGTTGCAGTGTAAGTTTCGTAATGCCCCACCTCCGAGATTTCCACCAACGTCCGTACATGCCGCAACATTTTTAGTTAAAAATTAAGAGACAGTTTCTTATATTCTCCTAAGAACACCGTCCCAAAAAACCCTGGATAACGATGCTCCGAGAACTTGTTGAAGCATTAACATTGATGGGCCTATACCCAAATTTAGCTGAATTCATAGTTTATACAGATTGATATTCAGATTACTGAATCTTGTTATTTTATTTTATTTTGATAAAGAAAGATTATATTTTTAAAAAATAAGTATTAACATATCCCGTAATAATTTATTCTTTAAGTTTAGAATACATTATAAATCTTTGACACCATTTTAAAAAAAACAATAAACGTCTTGTTTGGTCTGGGCACTTTAAGTTTTTGGATTTACCATATTTGATACCGTTTTACAATATAAACTCCCTCATTTGTTTCTTTTATGAAAACACCAGTCGCAAGTATTTTGCAAGTATATAATATAATTTTCTATTTGCTGCTTCTTGTGTATTGTGTAGTACATTTATGGGACCAAAGACTCAAAATAAAAAAATTCTTCAAAATCTAGGAATCAAAAGAACAAACGCATTATGGTCATTCTTATCCTGATTTTCTGAAGCACTTAAGTATAAAGTATGTGTAGTGGCCATCGATAGATATTATATAACTTTCTCATAACATCTTGATTAAGTTTATTGATACCGACCCACTAACATTCAGACTACCAAATAGGGAATGGGTAAATAAATAAGAAACATCCTGTTTGTTTAATTTTGACGCATTCAAAACTTTGTTTCGAAATTACTGTCAACTTCTTATTAGTGATTATCATGTTTAATTCTCTTGCTATTCTTTTTTTTTCTCTTCTTTTGATCAAACCACTTTCATTGAAACTTAAAAGATTTCAACTCAATCAATGGAAGATACAATAAAGCTACAAAGGGACAAACAAACCAAAGCAGATACCAATACACTAGACAAGCAAATGAGAAAGCTTAAACAACAAATATTCAAATAAAAGCTCAAAGATAAAGGTGATATCACAAGTTCAACCACCGTTGTTTCCGAAATAGGGCAGTCAAACAAGAAGACTTTTTCAAATTGTCAAATTGTCGTTCCTTTTGAAACAATAAAGGTAGTAGATAAAACCCTCCATGGTCAAAGAGGTCAGACAATTAGCATCATCTAAACGAGAGACGACAAACATCTTCGCTTCTGCTTCAAACAGAACCTTCTTCAAACAATGCGCCCTATAACACTTTCACTAATAGTAATAACAAGTGATAGATGTGGGAGGAAGAAATACTCCTTAAAGGAGAAAATAGGACAAATAAAGCCCAAACAAACCAGATTTTCTGGAAGAATACATAACTTTAGAACTTTCACTCCAAGCTGCCACAAGTGGAAAGAATGCCATATCACTGCAAAAGCCATTAGAGTAAAGGTGGAAGCAAGCCTTCATACTGCAGTAAAAGGATAACATCTGCATACTATAGTAAAACAACATCTGCATATTGCATTAAAGGACCACACATAGACCACAAAGATACCAACAAAGGCCAAAATAGCATAACTAAATGCAACGGAATCAGTCGGGACTAACACAAAAAAAGCTAGGATCCAACATTCTCTTGCTATTCTATCTTATGATTTTTCTTTGAGAGGAGGCTTAATTCACTCTTGCAATTGTAGTTTTTGAAATTGATTCTAATGAAAGTAAGATGTGTTTTAAAAAAAACTATTGTATTTATTGTTTGAACACAAATTCATTAATTAACTCTAAAACAAGACATTCTCTGTGGCTGGTTAAGTTAACTAGTTATATTTAGTGTTGCTATCTATATTACTTATATGGCTTCTTGATTAATAAGTAAGGGATATTTACTATTTTATTTATTTTTTTTTTTTTTTTTTGACAATTTACTATTAATATTTGGGGTTTGTTTCATTGTTTTTGTTTCCTATTATAACTAGTAGTTACATCTGTGTTCCAAAAAATAACAACTAGTGGTTATATCTCACTCGTTTAATGTCAAAACTAGTTACATGGCTAATTGCTAGTAATGTTACTAGTGTATTGTATTCCTCCTCATTGTATGGTGACTCTATATAATGTTTTTGTTACCATTTATACTTTGTTTTGAACCGCTTATTTTAGATAAACTATAGCTGTTCCAAATCAGGTGTTTCTTTTATACAAACCATAATTGAACTGTACCGCAGTATCCAATCTGCTTATCTCGTACTGTTCAATCCTTTGTTACCTTTCAGACCTATATGGATTACGAACGATGGCCATGAGACGGACTATGATCATTACTTCAACAATCCCGCCAGCTATAGTATTATAACTGCAAGTGCGATGCTTAGAACTTCGACTTTGTGACGTTAATTAATTATAAAAGACTTTATAATGTAAAACGTCTACTTTTTTTTGTTTTTATACACTAATACGGCTACTTCTTTTGAATTATATATGGTACAAAGTGGATGTAATCATATCCGGATCTATCATGGATTTGCATCAAATCCTTGTTTCTCTTTTGTTAATCGTGAGATTTGCATCAAATACATCTCGTGCGACGTCTTAAGTATATTTTTTTAAACAAAAGACTATCGTATTCCATCTTGCTTGAATTAATAAAATCGAAGATGTGTATAATCTGCGAACAGTCGCGAATTAGTTTCAAAGAAAGTAAAATCTTTAAAAAAGCAAAACACGATTGAGACAAATATTTTAGAGTTTATATATTAAGTATGTAAATGTATTGAATTTACAATCATTTAAATATGAATTTATTGTAGCCTTTTTTCTTTTAAAACATCTCCTATCTTATTATATAAAACTTATTTCTTCAAATTTGCTAATTAACATGATCGCGACACATGCAATTATATATTTAAGATTGTGACATGTGTTAATTTATCTCATAATTAAAAATAGATACACTAAGATATTAAAAAACAAATTTTATTAAAAAGTAATTTTAAATATTATTAAAAAATAATTTTCCTTTTTAAAAATCCTAATAAAAAATAACTGCAAAATATTATTTGATAATATTGTGACATGTGTTTGTATGTATAAGACAAAATATATAAATAATTTAACAGAATTTTTTCTATTAAAAATAAAATATCTGTATAAAATATAAAAGAAAAACTAATTAACAAATAATTAGTTTCCCTTCTAAAAGTCTAAATAAAAGAAAAATGTAAAAGTAATCTTATTTTTCTTATAATTAACTAACTTTACTTTTTAATAATTTTGTATTAAAAAAAATATAAACCAAAATTAACTTCAAATATTTCACGTAATATGATTGTGACAGATGTCAACTAAAAAAAATAAGATTGTGAATGTGTCAATAAAAACTTCTTCTTTTCCTAAAATTCTAAATAAAAGAGATTTTTTTAAAAACATTTATTTTCTAATTTTAACCAATTAATATTTTTTTTTAAATCCTGACCAGAGAGAATTTTAAAATTTTATTTAATTGTAATTTGTACTTAAAAAATTAATGATAAATATGATAGTAACAATTATTTAATTAACAAGAAAAATTGTAAGAATATTAATGATATTGAAAAAATGAATTTTGAAAACGGCAAATTTTAAAAAAATTAATATTAAATGGAAATAATTATTTGATAGAAATTTTATTTTTCTAATTCCTAGACAAAATATAATTGTAAAAGATTATATAATATTAATTTCCTCTTATAATATCCTAAGAAACTGTAAAATAATATTTGATAGTTGTTTTTTTTAATAAAAAAAATCCTAAACAAAAGAAATTTGTATCATATTTTTAAGTCCTAACCAAAAGAGAATTGTAAAAATTTATTTGATAATATTTTTAAGAGAGTATTTGATGATGAACATGATATTAAAAATTATTTAATTGACAAAAAGTGTTAAATTAGTATTAATATGAATTGTAAAAATAGTAATTTTAAAATTATATATTAATAACTAAAAATAATTATTTGATAGCAATTTTGTTTTCTGAAATTCTAAAGAGAAGATAATCGTAATAGGTTATATGACAATAATTTTCCTTTTCTTAAATCTCAAACAAAATTATAAAATAGTATTTAATATTATTTTTTATTTTTTTATTGTAAATAAAAAATATATTTATAAAATAGAATGTTTTTTTTTAAATCCTTGCAAAATAAAACTTTAAAGAATTATTTAATAGAACATTAAATTAGTACATAAAAAAAAGTATAATGTTGTCATTGACTCGATTGGTGTATGTGACTTTCATTTTTTTTTTTACTTTTCATTCAATTTCTTATTTTAAGTTTTGTTCAGTTTAAACGTTTAGGTATAGTATTTTCTCTAATCCTATGTACAAATTTTATAACAATTCATCTGTGCACCATAATTATAAATTACAAATATTAACTTGAACTTATATGTAAAAACAAGTTTTAATTATAAAATAAATCTCAAACAACATATGCAAAAATCAATCATAAAATTATAATAAAATGATTTATTATTTTATGATTTTTGTTAAATTAAAACATCAAACAAAACATGTTGCAACACAACGAGCTCATATCTTGTATATTAATAAAGAAACATTTAAAAGTTATAACACATAGTTTGTATTAATTAAAAAAGTACTCTGCTGAGTTGTCACGTAATTGGAATGCTAATTTTGTTTACGTGGCGGCTTGAGAATCAATTGAGAATTCTGTTAGTCTAAAATTAAATTGCTAGGAAACGTTATATTATATAGTATGTCCATTATGGACCATTCATTTATCAAATTGAAATTATTATATATTATTTCTTTAAATAAAACCTACGGAATTACCTAATGTGATTAAGATATGGCAATTAATGATTTTAAATAATAAAATTTGCTAACAATCTGTATACTTTCTATCATTTTTGTTTAATTATTTATTATTAAAGTAAATTACACAATTACACTAATCATATAATTAAAAATTAGTTTTTCTTTGTATATGTTGTATTTTGAATTTTTCAAAACGAGTATAAATTACTAAAACTGTTAAAAGTATCACATAAACTTTTGTGATCAAAGTGTAAATTTTTTTCTATAATAAGATACAATGATTATAAAATCATATGAATAAATAATTTTATTTTAATAGGTGTTCAAAACTCAAATTCAAACATAAAACTAACCCATGTTTTTTTGGAATTTTCTTTTGTCCTATTCACCCCACAAGTTCATATTATTCACGAAAATGCAATTAGTTTTTTGGGGAATTTGCCAAAAATGACTCAAAAATTGATTTTGAATACAAAAGTGTACCTCAAATTCAATCAAATGCAAAAGTAATCCAAAAGCCTAGTGAAATTACAACATCCCCCTTATGAACAAAAAAACATGTATTCAGTTTTACCATTATAACCCTCCGTTAGAGAAGACTTACAAAGAAGTCTTTTCTATGATGACTTCTTTGTAAGTCTTCTCGTACAGTAGATCTTAAAAATAATTTTATAATTTTATAAAAAATATTTTGATTGGTAAAAAATTGAAATCATGTAATAATAAATATTTCTCAATGATGTAAATTTAGTTCGTCTGAAATTGAATTATTTTCAACATAGATGAGTGAATGTATATTGGCTCATGAGTCATTGGTTTAGGGTTTGGTAACATATGTTATAGTATTGTATGTATATTTAGGGTTAGATTCTGAAATCTACCTTCATTTTTTTTTTTTAATTTGACCCATATATGTTTAGTAAATATCTAATAACTTGATTTAAACATTTTCTAAGTTTCTTTTAAGTTTAAGAAAGTGTTTTTTGCATAGTTAATTGATTTTAGGGTCTCGAAGACTCACAGAAGACTTAAAAAGAAGTCTTTCGACACATCCCGCCTAAATTTTAGTAGAATTTAGGGTTTCCGCCTAAATATTTCCTCTAAATTTTGGAAAAAATTAGGTTTCCCGCCTAAATCTAAGTCTTCCATAAGTCATTTAGGAGTCTTCCGCAGAAAGCCTTCTTATGAATTAGATCTTAAAAATAATTAATAAATTTTATAAAAAATATTTTCAAAGGGAAAAAGACAAAATCATGTATTAATAAACATTTCTAAAAGATGGAAATTTAGTTTTACTGAAATTGAATTATTTTTAACATAGATGAGTGAATGTAGATTGAGTCATGATATTCTTTGGTTTAGGGTATGGTAACATATGTTGTAGTATTGTTAGTATTTTTAAGGTTAGATTTTGAAATCTCATTATATATATTTTTTTAAAAAATTGGCCTATATGTCATTAGTGACTATCTAATAACTTGATTTTAACACTTTCTAAATATCTTAAAAGTTTAAGAAACTGTTTTTTGCTTAGTTATTTGATTATAGGGCCTGGAAGACTCACAGAAGACTTCTCAAGAAGTCTTCTGACATATCCCGCCTACATTTTATTAGAATTTAGGGTTCCCACCTAAATTTAGAAAATTTTAGGTTTTCTGCCTAAATCGAAGTCTTCCAGAAGTCTTCCCGAAGTCTTCTAAGGAAAGGTGGCATTTTTAGAATTAGATTTTGGAATCTTAACTTTAAAAAATTTGTTTTGACCTCCATGTGTTTAGTTTTGTGTATATTAAACACTTTATAAGTTGATTATAAGTTTAATGAATTATTATTTGCTATTTAATTAGTTATTTGATTAGGTTATGGTTTGGAAGACTTCCAGACGACTTCACAAGAAGACTTCTTCTGACATATTTCCGCCTAAATTTAGTAGAATTTAGGTTTCCCGCCTAAATTTTAGTAGAATATAGGTTTCCCGCCTAAAGCGAAGTCTTCTATAAGTCTTCTCATGTATTTGAATTTAGGGGAAGTCTTCTATATCGAAAATATTTAACCTAATTGAAATTTTTGTCTCCATATATAAAGAAAATTTACACATTCTCTTTCTTCCTCTCAAATGACTGCAACAAAAATGTAATGTTTCTCACTCTAAAACTCTCCATCCTCTCTATAATCTCTTTGAACATCAAAACACCAAATTAAAATTTATTTCTTATGTTTTTTCTTATGTCTTCTCACTAATTTATCTTCTTTTTGCAGGTTTTTCATTACATGGTTCTCATCTTTCACTCATTCAAAGGTAGATCTATAAATGTTGGATATGTATTATTTTGTGTTTTATATATTACAGTATAACCTCTATAAATTAATACTCGATAAATTAATAATCTCTAGAAATTAATAAATTTTGCCGGTCCCAACTTGGACCGGGGTAACGTATGACACAAATCAATAAAATAATAAGGTAATAATATTTTTAAAACTTCCATGTAAATATATAGTCCCATTAAAATCATAAATTAATAATCTATCTATATATAATTTTATATAAGTACAAAATAAACATTATATTATTCATTTTATATTCATAGTGAAAATATCTTTATTTTTCTTAACATTTTAAAATATTTTGATACTAGTTAGTAAAATTATATCGAAAACCATTTAACAATCATATAAAACATAAAAATATACACCAAATAAGATAATAAAACAATATGAAAGTCAAATTTCTAAAATTTAAATAATGTACAAACGATAAAATCAAATATTTTCATATTTTATATATAAACATATTTAAAATAAAAAAAATTTAAATAAGGAAACTTTTGTAAATTAATATCTCTATAAATTAATAAAATTTTAAAGTCTCAATATTATTAATTTATAGAGGTTTTACTGTATATTATAAAAAGCTATAAATTCAACCTATTGTGACTGTTTTGTTTATTATTTAAGCATAAAATTATATTTTTGAAGTTTTTATCTGTTTTGAAGCCATTTGAATGTTTTTGAATTTGCAGGTTTTCCAGATCTGAGACTGACTTTGAAAGACTTCTCAGAAGACTCTCAGAAGACTTCTAGACAAGTCTTGAAGTCTTCTGATGCATTTTATGCTAGAAGACTTCCCACGAAGTCTTCCGGAAGCCTTCTACCCAAAGTGGTACAAATTTTGGATATGTATTTTTTGTGTTTTATATATTGTATTCTGCCCAAAGATATATTGGATTCTGCCTAAAACCAAAAACCAAAATCTAAAAACCAAAAGCTAAAATCTAAAAACCAAAAACTAAAACTAAAAACTATTGAAATAATCATCGCCCTAATGTGACAATTTTTTGTTTATTATTAAGCATAAAAATGTGTTTTTGAAGTTTTCTCTATTTTGAAGATATTTGAATGCTTTTGAATATATAAAATTTTCTGATCTAAAAAAATTTTCAGATCTAAATCAGAATTTGGAAGACTTCGTAAGAAGTCTTCTAATGCATTTTATGCTAGAAGACGTCCCATGAAGTCTTCAGGAAGTCTTCCAAAATTTGAATATGCAGATTTTTCAGGTATGAGTTAGACTTTGGAAGATTTCTCAGAAGACTCTTGAAAGACTCTCAGAAATTCCCGGAAGACTCTTGGCAGACTCAGAAACTCTCGGAAGACTCTTGGCAGACTTCTTGAGAAGTCTTCTAATGTATTTTATGCTAGAAGACTTCCCACGAAGTCTTCGGGATGTCTTCCAAAATCTTCTGTCCAAAGTGGTACAAAAGAATGATGTCAAGTGGAGTCCAAGCTTATCTATGTTGAGGAATGATATCTAGTTCCATGTGTAATAGTTTTGTTTATGGTCTGTTTTATGATTTTGTATGTGCACTATTTAGTTGTGAATTCTTTTGTAAACTTAAAGAAATGTTAATCAAAAGAATTTGCTAAATATATTCATGTTTTGCCAAAAGTACTTGACATTATTGAAGTTATTGATACAACATACCACAACTTTAACCATTCTACCCACTCATAACAAAACACAACAACACAAAAACTTATTCAAATTTACTAAAACTAAGAGAGAAGACCTAAAAAAAACTTAGTCAGATTCACAAATAATCAAATTTGAATTATAAGTGAAATTTGAATTTTTTTTAAATGTTAGGTAAGTTAAAAATTATATCTGATGATCTAAAAAGACACATTAAACCACATGACTTGATATTCTTGAAGTTAGTTAACACTTTTGAAAGTTAACACTTATGACGAAGACTTACTGAAGACTTCTCCGTTTAGCTAGAAAAATTATTGAACATCAATGTTTGTAACTTCATAATTATCACCAATTAAGTTATGAATTCGACTCAGTAGTCCCAATATTAACTAATAAACATGAATTAGCAAGAAAATATTAAAAATTCATTTTAATTTTGGATATATTTGAAGTTTAATAAAGATTACGTAGAGGACTTCTTTGGAGGTCATCCACGGAAGACTTTAAAAGAAGTCTACTCTGTGTAGACTTCAAAAGAAGTCTTCTGTTTATGTCATTTTTGCAATTGCAAATTTACGAAGGAAGACTTCTTAAGAAGTCTACTCTACAGAAGACATCTTGGGAAGTCTTCCTTTGTAAATATTAGCTTACTTTTGAAATAGAATTTTTTTCAAAATTCCCAGAGAAGACTTCTTTGAATTTGACCGAAGTTGGTCAGAATTTTGACTTTTTGTAGAAGACTTCTAGGGAAGTCCACCTGGAGAATACTTCAAAAGAAGTCTTCTCTAAGTCTTCCGAAAGTCTTCTCAATGTCGCAAGAAGTCTGATGGGTCACTTTTGCAATTGACTATATTTGACTTTTCGAGAGAAGACCTCTTTAGAAGTCTTCCGTCGGATGACTTCTCTAGAAGTCTTCTCTCGCGGGCAAAGGTTTGACCAAAACACAGAATTAAACTCGAGAAAACTTCTATAGAAGACTTCTTTAAATGTTTTCTCATTGATATTAAATGTTTTACTACTATTTTTCAATTGCAAAAGTAACTCACACAGACATCTTCCGGCATTGAGAAGACTTAGGGAAGACTTTTAGAAGATTTATGTAGAAGTTTTCTCCAGGAAGACTTAAGGAAGTCTTCTACAAAAAGTCAAATTTCTGACCAACTTCGGTCAAATTTAAAAGTAACATGTTTATCCGAGAAGACTTCTCTGGGAATTTCGAAATTTTTTGTTTACAAAGGAAAGTTAGAAGACTTCTAGGGAAGTCTTTTATTAAAAACACACAAAAGGTCAATTGCAAAACTAACTTATGCATTGACCAGAAGACTTCTAAAGAAGTCTTCTTCGTCGAACAGATCTAAAAAATAAAATGTGGTTCGCGCTTTCATACCTTGAACTCGTGAGATGACTTGCGTGGTTTCTCCAATCACCCAGAACAGCTACCTACTCGTTAATCACCGAGAATCGTGAGCTTATGAACCTTACATAATTTGTAATCAAAATCTTCAGTTTTTTGTTGAATTTTGAGAGAAAGTGTAAGATATGTGGTTTGTGTGGATAGGAAATGAGAAATGATGAAAAAAATCGAAACTTTAGGTCATTAACACTCTCAATTTGGTAATTCATGGTGGTTGAGGTATTGATGATGTCAATGGCAAAGGTGTAAATATTTGGTGAAGATGAGGATGGTAAGGTAAAAGCATCATTTTCGAAAAAAAGAAAAAAAAGTAATGGCATTTTCGTGAATAACTTGAACTTCTAGAGTGAATATGACAAAAAAAAGTTTCAAAAAAAGCATAGGTTATTTTTGTGTTTGACTTGAAATTTTGAGTCACTTTTGAAAGAAGCCCAAGCTTTTTTTGTCTTTTCGAAAATGGTCTTTTTACTCTCTCAACCTCATCATCTTAAAGTATTTACAAGATTTTCATTGCCATCAATACACCAACCACCATGAACAACCAATTTGAAGCTCTTAATGCACCTCAAATCGATTTACACTCATTCTTTCGCAATTCTTATGAACTAAAACCAACATCTCTTTCATTTTCTCTCCATATTCATGCAAAAAAAAAACAAGATTTTGATTCTAAATTTTTTATGGTTCATAGAGCCATTGAAGCTTACGATTCTTGGTGGGTCACTTTTGTTTGAGATTATGGGTGCTTGGAGAAGACTTTTGTGTGCTAAACAAGTTATCTCACTGGTTGAAACTATGAAATTAGTTTTTTTTCCAGATCTGTTCGTCCAGATGACTTCCGGGTAAGTCATCTGGCTGTAGACGACTTACATGGAAGTCTTCTGGTCAATGCAGAGGTTAGTTTTGCAATTGATTTCTAGACGACTTACATGGAAGTCGTCCATCTTTGTTTGTTAAAAAAAAATTCAAGATGACTTCCATGTAAGTCGTCTAAGGTAAACGGGTTAGTTTTGCATTTGACCGTATTGTATCAGAAATTTAACTTTTCCTGGATGACTTACATGGAAAAAATTCGAGATGACTTCCATGTAAGTCATCCAGTAGAAAATTAAAAAATCAATATTTTGTTATACCTAGATGACTTCTATGTAAGTCGTCTCAGGTTAGTTTTGCAATTGAAAAATAAAACAAAAAAAAAATTATTTTTGCCTAGACGACTTTCACGGAAGTCGTCCATCAGACGACTTACACGAAATTCGTCAATGATTTTGTTCCGAGATTCTGTTCGAACCTTGCTTATCTTGGACGAGTTTCATGTAAGTCGTCGGACGGACCACTTCCGCGTAAGTCGTCCAGAAAAAAATAATATTTTTGTTTTATTTTTCAATTGCAAAACTAATCTGTGACGACTTACATGGAAGTCGTCTAGGTATAACAAAGTATTGATTTTTTAATTTTCTACTGGACGACATATGTGTAAGTCATCCATGAAAAGTCAAATTTCTGATACAATCCGGTCAAATGCAAAAGTAACTCATTTTCCCTAGACGACATACATGGAAGTCGTCTCGAATTTTTTTTTAACAAACAAAGATGAACGACTTTAATGTAAGTCTTCTAAGTTAAAAATCAATTGCAAAAATAACCTAAATGGATGACTTCCTAGAAGTCTACTAGACGACATCCGTGGAAGTCGTATACATCAATGTTTAATAAACTTTCATTTTCTTTAAGACTATAAAGAGTTTTTAATTTTTTTTGTTAATTATTGTATATTAGTCAATATTGGGGCTACTGAATGAAATTTATAACATAATTGGTGATATTTATGAGGTTACCAACCATTCATGCTTAGTAAAGTTTCTAGCTAATTGAGAAGTCTTCTACGTTAGTTTTTGTAAATTGTTTGAGTCACTTTAAGATATGTTTATTTAATTTTCAAAGGTGTTAAGTAACTTCAAGAATATCAAATAACATGGTTTAATGTGTCTTCTTAGATCATAAGATATACTTTTTACTTATGTATCTAATAAAAGTGTTCTATCTTTGAACTTATGTAATGTTTTATCTTTTGTGAGTTTGACTAAGTTTTCTTGAGAATTCTTCTCCCTTAGTTGTAATAAATTTGATTAATTTTTTGTGTTATTGTGTTTTGCTATTGAAGTTGTATCAATAACTTCAATTATGTCAAGTACTTCAATTATGTCAAGTAATTTTGGCAAGATAATATTGTAGAAAATGATCATATTTACCACATATTTTCATTAATCTCTTCAAATTTACAGAAAAAGTCACAAATAAAGGAGTACACATGCAAATCACAAAACATACCACAAACAAAACTATTATAGTTATTTATAGATCATTCTTCTACAAAGACAAATTTAGACTCCACTTGATATGGAAGAAGACTCCGTCAGAAGACTTCTAGGAAGAAGACTTCCTAGAAGTCTTCTGGAATACTTCCTTGAAGTCGTCTGGAAGACTTCTCTTAAGTCGTCTGGAAGACTTCCTGAAAGTCTTCTAACGCATTATATTTTAGAAGACATCCGATAAGACTTCCCATAAGTCTTCCAAAGTCTGATCCAGATCTGAAAAACATGTATATCAAACCCAGATCTGAAAAACCTGCATATCATATCAAAAAACGTTCAAATGGCTTAAAACAGAGAAAAAGAGTAGAAAATTAGATAGATATACTTTTATAGAACACACAAAGTACATATCCAAGTGGAAGATGAGAACCATCTAATTAAAAACCTCCAACAAAAAGATATATTAGTGAGAAAGACATGAGACAAAATGAAAAATTCATATAAAGTTTAGTGTTTTCAAGTCAAAGAGATTAGAGTGGGTTTGAAGAGTTTTAGTTTAGGAAAAAATTATGAACATTATGCAACAGAAGTTACCAAATGAAAAAAAATCAGACATAAAAACTTACCAAAACGCTTAGATCTGTTTTTAAAGGGAGACATGAGAGAAGTCGTCTGGAAGTCTTCTAGCCCAGAAGTCTTCTAGATATGAAAAACCTGCATATTCAAATCTAGATATGAAAAACCTGCATATCAAAAAACATTCAAATGGCTTAAAAAACAGAGAAAATGAGTGGAAGATTAGATAGATCTACCTTTATAGAACACACAAAAATACATATCTAAAATTAATAGATCTACCTTTAAATGAGTGGAAGATGAGAACCATGTGATGAAAAACCTGCAAAAACAAGATAAATTAGTGAGAAAAATATGAGACAAAAAAAAATTGATATAAAGTTTGATGTTTATAAGTTCAAAGAGATTATAGAGAGGTTTGAGAGTTTTAGAATGAAGAACATTATACTTTTGTTGCAGCCATTTGAGAGGAGGAGAGAGAATGTGTAAATTTTCCTTTATATAGAGAGACAAAAAAAATCCAATTAAGTTAAATATTTTCGATTTAGAAGACTTTCAAGTAAGTCTTTTCTAATAGAAGATTTCCTGGACGACTTACTTGTAAGTCTTCCAGAAGACTTCAATATTTTTAGCGGGAAACTAAAATATTTTTAGCGGGAAACTAAAATAGAAGACTTCTTAGACGACTACCAGTTAGTCGTCTAGACCCTAAACATAACCTATAAACTAAATTAACTAACTAAACACTTCATAAAATCATATTAAACTTAAAAAGTGTTTACTATACACATGAATAAACACATATAGATAAAAAATTAATTTTTCAAAAAAAACATTTAAGCTTTCCAAAATCTAACTCTAAGAATTCATACAATACTGCAACATATGTTGTCAAACCCTAAACTAAAAAATATCATGATTAACTACTTTCACTCATCTATGTTGAAAACTATTCAATTTTATTATATCTTAATTTACATCACTTAAAACTGTTTATAATTACATGATTTTAATTTTTTACTTGTCAAAATACTTTTTAAACAATTTATAAATTATTTTTAAGATCAACAACACTAGACGACTTACCTAGAAGTCGTCCACACGACTTCCAGTATCTCAGAAGATTCAGACGACATATCGGGGCTATATTCGTAAAAATGAGTTTTGGTTTTTTGTTTGGCCACAAGGGGTTGGATGTATTTTCACAAGGCTTTTAGGTTAGCTTTTCATTTGATTCAAGTTTGAGTATAGTTTTGCATTTCAAATCAAGTTTTGAGTCATATTTGGCAAATTCTCTTATATATATATATATATATATATATATATTTCATATCGTTTAAATTAAACTATACATCATATGAAAATACATACTTATATTTTGATATCTGCGTTGAACATATATTGAAAATTTAATAATTTAATTTTGAAATCTTCATTTTTTTAAATGATTATAAATTATTGAAACCACTAAACATTTCACGTTATAAAAAAATCATTGGTGTAAAATTTTGTTACACAAATATGCAAATAATCATAAAATCATATGAGTAGAAACCTCATGCAATAAATATCCATATTGAAAGTATACTAAATATCTATGTTAATATCATTTAAATTTAATTATATATCATATACGATAGATAAGGTTGATTGTTTTGATTTATTTATCATAAAATGATTGCGAATAAATAAGAGGGGTCGTTTGATTTATATGCACACGCCTATTTATTACATAATTGTAACTGATTTCTTAGTTATTTAATATATAATTATTAATTTATTATTTCATAATATGCAGAAAAACATAAAATAAGTAATAAATATAAAATATTTATTTTGCACAAGGCGTGTATCTTAACCTAAGTATGTATCTCTTTAATAATTTTAAATCTTAAACATTTTTTTAAATCTCAGGCCAAAAACAAAATACCGAAATGAGAATAAACTCAAAAATCAATATTTATATCGAGCAATAACCAAAATGAAAAAAATAACACAAAAATGAGAAAAATATTGAAGATAGATAGGATTGACACGTGAACATAAACTTCTCATAACCATAATTAACTTTTAAATTGCTAAATCATGATATAAAACCGAACTGGCATAGTTTCACTGTAACCAAATAGTAGGTGTGAGATTCTTCGGCCTAAACGTTAGGTTCTTATGCGATAAGTGATTTCTTGACTTAAAATATTTTTAAAAATGAAATCAGCTCATTAGTAAACAAATTATGTAATTAACAAAAAAAAATTAAAAAGTTGTTTAAGGGCCAAAATATTAATTTGATCAAGAATATAAATTTTATTTTTCCATACAAATATTTAGTAAATAATTTTCATATAAATTCATCTTGTGCGAGGTGCGGGTTTTATCCTAGTTCTTATTATCGCTAAAGATATTTTTTTCTAATCGTAAAAAACATACTTATCGTGGAGGCTTAAAACTCATGTGCCCTCTAAGACCATGATTAACCCGGACTCTTAGGATGGAGTTCTTAGCTTTGGCTAAGAACCGTTTCTTTATTTTTAAATAAGAAAAGCTAAGTACCGTCTCTTAAATAAGAGATATAAGAACTGGTTATTAGCCGAAAAATGTAAAAAAAAAAAGTGTTAAATCATGAGTTAATAACCCCAAATTAAGAGTCTGATTAATCATGCTCTAAATGTCAATTTTGACCACAAAATTTATCTTTTTACGTCTACAATGACCACATTCAGCTAAAGAAATCCAATCCAACGAATGTTAGCGATGCAAAGAGATTCAAGACACTTAAAAAGTTAAGGTAATCTTTCTGCTAGGGATATATAAAAGAATTATACTGGAGACAATACTGAAAATTAGCACAACAATAATATTTGATAATTTAGATTCGCCACCACAGTACGTACGTATAACAAGTGGGAAACAGAGGAAATAAAACTCAGCATAAACGGACCCATTTCCACATTTATCTATATATTCATCCCAGCAATTCCCCATTTCCCCCCTAAGATCTAAACAACCCTCATCTTTCACCACATTCTTTTACTTTGATCATCTTTTGGTTTCTATTTTTCCTTTCATATTCACGTTATATTTTTGTCAAAAGGTCTATAAAATTTTACTGTAATATTCTAGATTGAACATGTCGCTAGACGGATCAGGCGGGATGGCTATGGCTTACGCGGCGAGGAAGTTTCATAGAGAGAACATGAAGATTTTGACGGCAACCACAACCGTGGGTGGTGGAATCGAAGAGAATGGTGGAGGATATACCCGGTGGTTCTTTGGAAAGCTAAGCACCAAGAAAAAATCGGCTAAAGTTTGTGATCTTATAACTATAGAATAATTAATAAGCTAAGCTAGTTACATAAAAAATTAACGAATAAAAAACTACGCATTATATATATAAATATATCTCTCTCTTTTTTTGTTTTACTTCAGTTTCTTCTCTATGTTTGATAATGTCTATCATGTCATATTATTTACGAACTTATTGGTTTTACGAAAAGAATACTTTACGTTAAGGTTTCTGTAAAGCTATGAGAATTAATTATAGCACATCTCGTTGCTAAACTTTGTTTTTATGATGAAAAAAAACATGCACTCATATTCTCATATACAACTTTGAAAAGAAACTCAGAAAAATCTTCAAAATTATTTGGGTAAGAAAGAACATGAGCAGATTATCCTAACTATCTCCAGTGGTATATAATTCATGTAGCCAACCAATAACAAACAAAATATATCTACGGATTATATAACCTGAAGTTGTTTTCACACATGATAAAGGGTGTTACGCATGCAATTTTTTTTTTTTTGGTAGAAGCATGCAAATTTATTCTCAGACCACCATCTCTCCTTCCCGTAGCAAATCCAGATGTTCACGTAGTTACCTGTTTTAATTTAAGACAAGCTTAATATCTAATCTATCCATTGATAACATCATTTTTTCTCACTGATTACATCATAATATGATATAATAGCTACATGTGGCCGAAAATAATATTTTGCCGACTTTAGAAATATCAGATTTGGTTAAAATAACTGAAAAAGTGATGATTAGCTGGAAAGCCTGGATTTATTAATATTGTATATGTATATATATTCTATAAACAGTATATTGTTATATGGAATCTTATTGTAATGCCTCTTTACACCCTGTATAGGTTTTTGATTCTCCAAATATACAAATTATTGGTACACGAATTTGAAGGTTAGAACATGCTACAAACATCAATTTTGTGATGGAATCTTCATCTTATATTAGGTGTTTTTATAAGTTAATACAAAACACTTCAATGCAAAACCTATCCTGATATTTCGTTGTCATAAAAAAATCCTGCCAAGATTAGGTTATGTTTTTTTCTCTGTCTGAATATAAACATTCCAACTGTCTATTTCACCAGAGAGTCTCTCTATCGGAACATGCGAATCATCTGAGAAAGCAGACTCTGAAGCAAATGAGTAGGATCTTGACGACAAAACAGGCTGCTCGAGGCTTCCTTGCTTTAGGAGAGTACTTCCAGAGGCTTCGTGCTCTAAGAGAAGAGAACAAAGAGAAGAGAAGCACAAGAAAGAAGAGTCAACTTCCTCGAGTGATGTTAGCTAGGGACTTGTTTATATGTGAGAGAGAAAGTAGTTGGAGATAGAGAGTGATTGATTCTCCATAAGAGAATCATCTTCCTCATTGATGTTTTGGTGTTACTTCGAGTGCGTGCGCCTGCGGCCCTGCGTCATATTCCCCGGAGCAAGAATGCTCCGACGGACCATCTTGCAAAAGAGACTAGGATCAAAGGCTTTATTTTCTCCCATATAGATTAGACCTGGTCAGATAAAGGTATTATTCGGAGAACTTTACTCGTTTGACCATCACTTAGAGCATAATTAACCCTATATTTATGGATTTCTTAAATTTTATTTTTTTTATGTCTGATTATAAAAATAAAAAAAATTTAAAAGCGCACCAATCGCGGACCGCCACGTGTCGATGGGATCCGTGAACAGTACAAAAAACCCACCACAATAGATCTTTATCTCACGCCTTCCGTCACCGGTTTTATAATTTTGGTGGAGTCCACACACTAATTTTGCCAAAGAAAACCTATTAACAAACTCCGATAATCATGGCTTTAGTTTAGTTAAATGGATAGCCGACAAAAAGCTTCAGATAATGAATTGAATAAAGAAAATGTAAAATTTGGGTGTTTAAGTGTTGAATTGAATAAAGAAAATGTAAAAAGTTCTTCAGATAACTCTTCAGATAACCGTCTCGTCTGACCATCGTTTGTTTCTCTTTCTTAGTCACAAAGGTTTTTGAAGTCATCGTTTTGTTTCTAGTACCCACTTTCTTCACTAATGGAGAAAAAAAATAAAAAAATGTATCCACTTTTCGTCCTTGAAATAAAGTTTCACTATTCTTATGTGGTGGTGATGAATTTCAATGTTGCTTATCAGCGAAGGTTGTTTCTTTTTTCCCATTGTGTAAGTACTATGTTTTCGTGTTCATGTTAACTCATTATAATCATTTATTTTCTCTTCAGTGATTGTAAGAATCAGAAAATATAGTTATCAAGGACCATGAACAAAGGTAGAAAAACTTTATACAAAAGTAAATATATGTTGGATTATATAATCTTCAGTTCTCAGTGAGGATTATTTCCAGGGATTGTTGCATTCGAGAGGGAATACAGGCTCTCCCTGGAAGAGCAGAACCGGAGAGATTATAAAATTCAAACAGCACTCCAAGCTCATAAAAGAGACACTGAGGTCCAATTAATAGTAGATTCTTGCTTGAACCACTACACCAATCTCTTCAGAATCAAAGCTGATGCAGCAAGGGCTGAAGCATGCTACTTGGTATCAGGGGGGTGGCAAACTTCAACTGAACGTTTATTCCAGTTGATTGGAGGTTTTCGCCCATCCGAGCTGTTAAATTGTAAGTCCCCACTCTTTATATGTTACAGTATTCACTCTTCGGAACACATCTCAAGAAATGCTTTTAAAAATCTTCTTTGTTGTTGCTTCAGTTTGTGTTGCCACACCTTCCTCCACTAACTGAGCAACAACTCTTGGACGTTGGAAACCTCAAACAGTCGTCTCAACAAGCAGAGGATTCTCTCTCTCAAGGGATTGATAATTTTAAGAAGGTTTTGGCTGAGAGCATAGCATTTGATATAACATCTTTGGACTCCAGGAATCATGAGGCTCGGATGGCTGCAACCATGGAGAATCTTCAAGCAGTGGAGTGTTATGTGAAACAGGTAAAATCTCAGTATTTGATTTATGGTCTACAGTTTCTTTATTATCATCAGTTTTCATAGTGCTTTACAAACATCTGAACTGGAGAGGATTCGAACATACAACACTTGAGTTTGGCAAAAACCAAGAAACCTAGTGTCTCTTTTGTCTCTATAATTAAGCATTCAAGATGTATGTCTTATAAGTGGAGTATATCTTGTCTCTCTACGGGAAAAGCTGTATTGGCTGGCCTTATATGTAATGCGCACGTTTGAAATCTTGTGTGTTGTGTTTAGTTTTTCTCCAATGCTTTCATTCTTTCTTTTCTTCTCCATGGTTTTAGGCTTTTAGCAAATGATGATTGTAAAAACTAAAGATTAAGAGTGTTTTTAAATCTTTGTATTAACATTGTCATGTTGAAACTTAAGAAGCTGGGCATAATCAAGACAGGTTTGAAGACGAAACCAGGAAGAGAAGAGAATCAGACCAATGATTAGGAACTGGCAGAGTACAGAGACTGTCTTAAATTCAGTCAGTTATCTCATCAGCTTATTGTTTAGAAGCGCCTTGAGGCTGACCTCTTCTCTGATCTCTTCTCTCTCCCAATGCTTCTTTCTTCTTGATAATATCTTTGAGTAGATGCTCAAAGATTGTTCAACCTTGAGGTTGTTCTGAGGAGTCGCGTAGAGAGCTCTTATTACTTTGTGTATTCTATCTTTTGATCCAGAGAAAAGGTCCAAAGGATCATATTCACTTGTTTCTGAGATCTGTAACACGAGTTTATAGCGTGTAAGGTTTTTTTTTTTTTTGCGTGTGAGGTTTCGATTGTGATCAATCTAAAGAGATTCAAAGTACCTCACGTTCTTGAAGCTTCAGAACTTGGTGCATCTTGAAACGAGTGATACTCTTCTTGATAGCATTCTCCTCAGCTATGAAACTTGAAGATGGAATAAACCCACATTTTGGCTACTTCATCAGATCAAACACAGCAATGTACATTAACCGAAGCATTCGATCACCAGCGAAAAAAAGGAAGAAACACATGATAATAATCAAGAACACCTTTATTTCAACACTTAAGCATGGTTTATCCTCAACCCGACCTGAAAGCAGAGAAGATCATCAACGTGACATGGCCTAGTAACCAAAAACCACAGCTAACCGTGGGCAAAAAGTGTCAAATCATCCATCAGAAGCACGAAACTGCGGTTAGTATCCGCACTGGCTACATCAGCTCGCCAAGAAGGTCGCTGAGATGTCCCAATGTTCTCAACAGACTCAAGAAACTCCTTTGCTACAAGAAGACGCATCTGTCAACAAAGCAAAGCTCTTTAAAACATCGCAAAATGGAAAATTTTCCATGTTATGATGACAAAAGATAAATGAAATGAAGAGTCCAGGATTGACATATTTATGACCCAACAGAGGTTTCATGCATGACATGTTTGACGAACAAAAACTCCAAAACCTCCTTGTTCGGGCAAGACAAGTTCCTTAATCTCTCCCCAAATAAGCTTTTCATGACTCGTTAGACCATTTTCACTTGTGTCTCTTTTCACATCATTGGGCATCTTCTGTATTCTCATCATCTTTCCCAACTTCACACATAACACAAAAGAAGAGAGAACAATGGTATATGAAATCAACGTTAAGTATTTCTTTTTCCATTACCGAGATGATAAAAAAAAAGAACAAGGTTCAAATCAAAAATATTGAAATGAAAAGAAAAAAGAGACTAACAAAAGTGGGAGAGGTTCCAGTGTAAGCGAGAACCAGATTAACAGCTCCTTCACCTCTATACGACCAATTAACTGCATCCTTTGGTTTCAAAACAATCTCCATCTGAATCAAAAAACACCAACACATGAATACATGCCCTTTTTCAAAAAAAAAAAAAAACACATGAATACATGATAAACTCGTATTTTCTTTTTGTCGCTTTTTACTTGTTTGGTGTTTTTTTTTTTCCTTTTCAGATTTTCCTGCGTGAAATCAAATACTATATATGATCAAATCCAAAAAGGAAAACAAATCAACTAAGCACCTTTAATATTGAAAACAAAAGAGTGTCAAAATCTGATACTAATTCTTATGTAGTTCTGCAGATTTTCTAACTTCGCTCAAACACAAGGAGTGCAATATGAAACAAATTGGGTGTATTATTTTAATTATTGTCTGAAACAGACTGAATGTGTTCTATTAAAATAATCAATCAAGTTTATAAAGGGACGTGTAACAAAGATAACAATGTAAAGAAGGAATTTATAAATCAAATATTCAGTGAATAAAGAGAAATTTTATAAATTGAAATGTTTCTGAAACAATATAATTAGTTTGCAAGGATTACACAAGTAATTATAAAAAGCAGGAGGAAGAAAGGGCTTAGCCATTTTGTTGTAAAATGCTTAAAACTATGCGAAGTTAAAGGTGTTAAGATTAGAATTAACCAAGTCTCTCACCGTATATATAAAATGAGTTTGAAGAATTCGTAAATGAATATGTATATCCAGTACTATCGGTCTTTTGAGAACATAAATTTACCGCGGAATTGAATTTGTTGTTGTAATTTAGAGGGGATGAAAGCTTGTGAGGAAGACCGGTTAAAGAGAGAGTAAACCGGGGAGGGGCAGAAGAAGACAAGAGATCAGGTGGTGGGAAAGACCAATGATGAGGAACTGAAGAGAAAAGACAGAACAGAAGACTGTGTCTTAAAACAAGCAGTTTTTCTTCTATCTTTCTATCTTAGCTGTACTTTACATTTTTCTCCGTACCTTTATTATCTCTTATTGGCTTATCTTTTTCGATAAATTAAAAATATACTTAAACTGACGTCGTCTCTATAACATGGATATGGATTTGGTAATTTTATCGTTTAATAAATATTAAAATTTCGAGTTTTTTTATAAAGGGTTCACTAATTAGATTTTTTGAAGTAGTGCAGATAGAAATAGATCGAATGTATTTAAGATATATTATATGTACATTCAAAATCAGTTTCCTATATCAATTATCTCCAGAAATGGAAACAATATATATACATTAGCTGTTTGCACCATGGTTTATCGAATATTAGCTGTTATATTTTCTCATCCATTTTTCGCATTTGCTCTTTCTAAATCTGTATTCAGAATTTCCAATGTATACTTAATATTCCCTAGAGAGATTATGATTCGATTTTAAATATTTTCTCTTACAAGTGTATCTCTTTTCCGTAGTATTAATTCACGCGGCCAGAGAAATTTAAAACCACAAAAAAGCCATCACTCACGTACCGACAAAAATATTAACCAACTAAAAGTTTTTAAAATATCGTAGAACACCCTCAAAGAAGATAAATTACACTGAAAAATACAAAAAACTAGAAACAAATCCTTATTGAAAAAAATACTCAATTATTCATATAAATTAAGCCGGTAATACTTGTTTAAACTCTCAGCGATGGTATGATTTTAAGGTATGGGAGGATCCATGGATTCCATCGAATTCCGCCAGACCAGCTGCCCCCATAGCTCCTGTGATGAACCCTAACATGAGAGTAAGCGATCTTATTGATCAGGGATTGAAGGATTGGGATGTGGGACTGTTGGAGAACTATGTTCATCCTGAGGATATACCACTCATAAGGAGTTTGGCCATAAGCTCAACTCACCGTCGTGATACTTTCTGCTGGAACTTTACAAGGAGCGGCCAATACACGGTTAAATCTGGATATTGGGTGGCACATAATTTATTAAAGTTAACAGAGGAGAAGGAAGTTTTGGAGCCAAGTATTACAAAGTTCCAGGCCTTTTCGTGGAAACTGAAGGCCCCTACGAAGATATGTCATCTTATGTGGCAGTTGTTAACTGGTCATGTGGCAGTAACGAGGAATTTAGTTAGACGCAATATGCGGTGTGACAATTACTGCCCAAGATGTGGAGAAGCAGAGGAGACTGTCACACATGCAATCTTTGAATGCCCACCAGCCCGTCAAGTATGGTCTTTATCTTCAACCCCGACGTGCCCAAATATTTTTCCGGTATCGAGCGTATACACAAACATGGATTATCTATTCTGGAGGAAAAATAGTATCATGGAGCCAGAGCAAGACAGGGATCCTTATCCCTGGATAATATGGTTCATTTGGAAGGTTAGGAATGAAAAACTCTTCAGGGGCATAGATAGAGATCCTCTGGAACTAGTTAGACATGCTGAGAGTGAATGCCATGCATGGTTTGAGGCTAATGAGGTGGTACAAGCAGTAACACAAGACACTATAAATGAGGAACCCCAAGCCGTATGCTTGGAAAATATTTGTTTACTAGATGGTTCTTGGACCCTTTCAGCTAACTTTAGTTGATGTGGATGGACATGGATGGATAGCTCTGGGAATATTCAGCTTATGGGGACAAAAAACTTTTCTCGACGTGAATCAGCCTTGCATTCGGAGGTAGAAGCACTGCGGTGGGCGATGGAGAGTATGTTGCAGCACTCGACCTGCCAGAGCTTTGGGACAGACTGTAAGGAACTGATTGCTATGGTTAAGGATCTTCAGGCGTGGCCAAGCTTTGCGACAGAATTGGAGAGAATAGAGACGCTACA
>NC_027754.1:22326915-22335950 GCF_000695525.1 Brassica oleracea var. oleracea
GGTCGGGTTGGGCCTAGCGCCTAAAGAAAAAATCGGGATTAATAAAAAATTATGCGAAGCAAAATTTTTAGATTGTTTACTATGTTATAAAACATGTTAATCTTTAATTGTGTATAACATTAATACATTTTCATGTTTAAGATTGTATAAAACACACAAATAGAATATATAAACTTAATATAGTGTAATTTTTATCAAAATTATGAATATAAATGATATTTACAAAATTTTAGATCAAATAAATAAATAAAAATATTATTAAAAATAAAAAAAAAAATAAAAAAAAATTAAAAAATAGATTAGGCGGCTAGGCGGTCATTTAGGTGGTCTAGGCGAAGAAAATCGGATATCCAATTTTTTAAACCGATTCGGCATAAATCGGGACGGAAGAGTAGCGTCCAGGCGTCTAATAAGCGGCCGATTTTTAGAACAGGGCAATCAACTAAGAAGAACTGGTCTGATCTCTCGAACTATCATACCAACAAAACAAGACTTCAAACACTTTCCTCTCGGCGATCCTCCTCCTCCGCTCTCCACCACCGTCTCATCCGCCACCGCCGCTAATATAGCTTTCCTATATCCATCTTCACTACCACCATGCACATTGCCCTTATAATGATCACAATTATGGATAACACTATCGTCATCGTCAGTGGCAGTAATAATGACACTCTTATCAACATTATCCGCCAGATCATCCAAATCATCCCCCACCTCGTGTTGATGATCATCACACTGATCATTCTCATCATCATCGTGATCATTATCATTATCATCATCAGATTGGTAATGAGAGGGCTCTTGAGGAAGTGCAAAAACGTCATCGTCTAGAGGAACAAGGTCGAGAGTGAGACGTCCATTAGATCTATGCGCACGGAAGTACTCGTGATGACGCACCTTCTCTTCTCTCAGGATAAGCCTCCCGTCGCTCGTCAACACACGCTTCAAAACCCACGGCATGTGCGGGAGAAGATTCTCCGTCTGAGCAAGCAACGTTATCGGCGGGGGAAACTCACGCGCCGCCGCGGCTCTAGCTGCTCTCTCCTCTCTCCTCCTTCCTCCGTAACGATACCGGTTCATAAACTCGGAGGAGGAGAATACGTCGTTTACTTCGTCGGCGGAGAGGACGTCGAAGCAGCTCTCTGTCCCGATGTAGTCTCCCACGGCGGAGGAAGATGATGATGACGTGCGGGAAAGCATGGATGACGTCAGATAAGACGAGGTTTGATCGGAAAAGATGGAAAGAGACTGATCAGAAGAACAAGAAGCCATGGATGATGATGATGACTTGGAGGAGGAAGAAGAGGCTCTCTCCATATTCTTGAATTTAAATAAATAACAAAACCCAGAAAATATTGATTTTTTGTGGGTTTTGTTTTTCTTTTATTTTTATTTAATGGGATGTTGCATGTAGAGAATTTAAATAGGGAGACAGCTAAGCGAAGGTGTTGACGTTATGGAAGGGATGGCCTCTGAGATATTACTGAGAATCTGTGACATTTAATGTTTTTCCTGTGGAAAAAAGAAGAAGGAAATGTATATTAGACCAGAAACGGACCCAAATTAAACTTTTAGCAACAGGTTTGAATGTGTCATCACTACCACATAATTAAAACCAGTCCCTATCCGATAAAAGTTACTTAGAAATTCTATACTGTCCATCGCTAACACCTTTCTTTTATCCAATGAATGGAGTTCTTTTCTTAACCCAAAAATGCATCCAGTACTACATTATAGGAAAAAAAGAAAAAGAAACTGTATTTTTTTTCAATGGGTTTCAAATATAAAACTATATATTAAAAAAAATAAGTTTATAAAACTTTAAAATACTTATAACTATGAGTAGATTTCACTACTAAAATAGATCCTCAAATTTAAAAAATGCCCCAACCTCAAATTCTTTTTTCTGCAGTCTACAACTTTAAACTATAATCAGACATCTACAACTAACTAAAAGCCTAGCACTTTAACCAATTTCTGTTTTAAATAAAAAATAAAACTGAAACTAATAATTAAATAAATTGTTGAGTATTGTGACATTCAACACTTATCAGTTGTAAACCGGGTCGGTTTACTAATGCTTGGTACAAGATTAGAGAAGGTGATAACCAGGGCGGTTATTGGAATCAGCTCAATCCACTGTACCGGTCTCGTCTATATATCTAAAGAGAAAGGGAGTTTGTTAGATCATCGGAGAAATCAGAAAGAGAAAGAACGAGTCATAGAATCAGAGAGAGAAAGGAGAAGAAAAGATCAAGAGCTTGTGTTCATTGTATAAGTCTCTTGATTCACCTTTCTTTGTACAATCTCTTGAAGTGATTTAGTGAAATTGTTTTGCTTGTGCCGTCAAGCACCCAGACGTACGGATTCACATTGAATCCCGAACTGGGCAAACAATATGTGTGTGTTCATTTCTTTTGATTCTTTATGTTCTTGGTTGAAAACGAGAGCGTGAGAGTTGTGAGGTTAAACACATTGTGAGTGGATCGAATCAGACTTGATTGCGAGCTCAAGATTCATATTAGGAAGCGAAGTTTGATTTATTAGAAGTGGTATCAGAGCCAGGTTCCTCTGAGATGAAGGAATCGATGGCGAAGGTGAAGATCGCTTGTTTCGACGGTCAAGGGGATTTCTCGATGTGGAAGAAACGCATGATGGCTCATCTCTCCATTCTTGGCCTCAAAGATGCCCTGATCGAACCTCCGGTGACTTCTGGATCTGAGATTGAGATGAAGAAGGGCGAGGCAGAAGAAGACTTCAAGGAACGGATCAAGAAGCTCGAGGTGGAGAAATCAGAGAGAGCCGAGAAGGCGATGAACATGATCATTCTGAATCTTGGAGATCATGTACTGAGGAAACTAGAAGAATATACAACGGCGGCGACGATTTGGCTGCACTCGAAAGGTTGTATAATTCCAAAACTCTTCCAAATAGAATTCATCTTCAACACAAGTTATATACATTTAAGATGATAGAATCTAAATCTATAGATGAGAACATTGATGATTTCTTGAAGTTAGTTTCTGGGTTAAGCAGTGTGAATGTTTCTGTTTCAGAGGAAGTTTCAAGCCATACTGCTGTTGACCTCTCTCCCGTCACAGTACAATCAGCTAAAAAAGACGTTGAAGTATGGAAGAGACACACTGACTATTGAGGATGTCACAAATGCCGCAAAGTCAAAGGAGATTAAGCTTAAGGATGTGAAAGAGTCATCAAGCTCGCACAGGTCTGGTGATGCATACATCACGAGAGGAAGACCAGAGAGGGGAGACAGTTACAAAGGCAAGAACTTCAAGAGCAAGTCGAGGTCCAGGTCTAGATCGAAGCTTACATGTTGGTACTGCAAGAAGGAAGGACACGTTAAGAAAGACTGCTTTGCAAGGAAGAAGAAGATGGAGAGTGAAGATGATGGTGAGGCAGCAGTGATGGTTGACAAGCTACAAGAAGTGGATGCTTTAGCTATCTCAGATCAGGATTCAAGAGGCAAATGGGTCATAGACTAAGGATGCTCCTATCATATGACTTCTAGGAGGGAATGGTTTGTTGAGTTCTCAGAGCTAGCTAGTGGTCAAGTCTTACTTGCGGATGACAGGGCGGTCTCGGTGCAAGGAATTGAAACTATCAAGATTAATGCAAAAGGAGGAACCGTCAAGTGTCTTACGAATGTTAGGTATGTACCTAACCTTAAAAGAAACTTGATCTCTGTGAGCTCACTTGATATGCAGGGGTTTATGCAAGAAGGAGGAAATGGCAAGACTTGTTTCTATAAGAACGGAAAGTTAGCTCTACAAGGGACGTTATGTGGAAGTCTCTATCTGCTTGATGGAGATACGGTGGAGCCAACTGCATACGCCGTTGTATCAAAGGATGACACTGCATTGTGGCACAGCAGATTAGCGCATACTAGCATCAAGAACCTGAAGGTGCTGGTTGAGAAAGGCATCTTGGACAAACAGAAGATCAGCGATTTGGAGTTCTGCGAAAGCTGCATCATGGGCAAGAACAAAAGGTTAAAGTTCAACGTAGGTAAACACAATTCTGAGGATGTTCTGAGGTATGTACACTCTGACCTCTGGCAATCTCCGAATGTCCACTTGTCATTGTCTAGGAAGAGGTATTTTCTTTCTATGATAGATGATTTTTCTAGGAAAGTCTGGGTTTATTTCTTAGCAACTAAGGATGAGGCTTTTGGTAAATTATGTGCGTGGAAAGGTTTAGTTGAGAATCATGTGAACAAAAAGGTTAGATGTCTTAGGACTGACAATGGTTTAGAATTTTGTAAAACTGTGTTTGATACCATTTGTAAGCAGCATGGCATAGAGAGACGCATGACCTGCGCATACACTCCACAACAAAACGGAGTTGCAGACCGAATGAATAGGACGATCATGGAGAAAGTGAGATGTCTGTTGAACGAGTCAGGCTTAGAAGAAGAGTTTTGGGCAGAAGCTGTAGCAACATTTGTTTACATCATCAACCGTACTCCTTCTTCGGCAAATGATTTCAACATACCTGAAGAGTTGTGGTTGGGGAAGACACCAGGCTACAATCATTTAAGAAGATTTGGGTCAGTGATGTATGTTCATATTGATCAAGGCAAGCTCAAACCTAGGGCTTTGAAGGGCGTGTTCATCGGTTACCCACTTGGGGTAAAATGATACAAGGTCTGTATTGTTGAAGAAAGAAAGTGCATTATAAGTCGAAATGCAGTATTCAGAGAGGACAAGCTGTACAGAGACATTGTCAAGGATCGAAATGCAAAGCAGAGCCAGTATGGATCTGAGAGTCAGAACGGTTTTAAGAGTCAAATTGAGATATGTGAGACTTCAGGAACAGTTTCAGAGAGTCAAGATGAAGGTGGAGGTGTTAAGAGTCAAATTAAGATAGGTGAGGCTACTGAAGAAGTTGAAGATCTCAACAACTATCAGCTTGCTAGAGATCGAGCTCACAGAGAAATTGTAAAACCCGCAAGGTTTACGGAAGACTCAGAAGTTGCTTTTGCGTTATCTGTAGCAGAAGTCATTGACTCAGAAGAACCTGCTACCTATGATGAAGCGTTGAAGAGCAAAGACTGGAAGAAGTGGAACGCATGAATGGATGATGAAATGATGTCATTGGACAAGAATAAGATGTGGTTTCTAACTGACTTACCCAAAGATAAGAAGGTAATTGGTTGCAAATGGATATACAAAAGGAAATCAGGCATACCAGGAGTAGAAGAACCAAGATTCAAATCGAGATTGGTTGCGAAAGGCTATTCACAACGTGAAGGAGTAGACTATCAGGAGATCTTCTCACCGGTAGTAAAGCATGTCTCTATTAGATTAATGCTATCAATAGTAGTGGACAAGGACTTGGAGTTGGAGCACTTAGATGTAAAGACGGCGTTTCTGCATGGTACTATAGAAGAAGACATTTATATGGAGCAACCATAAGGTTATGTGGTTGCAGGACAAGAAGACAAGGTGTGCAAGCTGGTGAAGTCGTTGTATGGTTTAAAGCAGGTGCCGCGTCAGTGGAACAAGTGTTTTGATCAAATCATGATCAAAAATGGGTTTGTAAAGAGCGAGTATGATCTATGTGTGTACTTGAAGAAGCTGAGGAGGCAAGAGTATGTCTACTTACTCTTATACGTAGACGATATGCTACTGGTGGCAAAACATATGTCAAATATTGTTGAAGTTAAGAAGATGCTTGAGAGAGAATTTGATATGAAGGACTTAGGGCCTGCAAAGCGAATACTGGGTGTGGATATAGAGAGAGACATAGCAGGTGGAGTTCTGAAGTTATCACAGTCAAGATATGTGAGAAGATCTTACAAGTTTTCAGAATGGGAGAAGCTAAGCCAGTTTCTACTCCTGTTGGTGCTTAATTTAAATTGGTGGCGTTAAAGGAAGGAGAGCAAGGTCTGGCTAGTTCTGATGTGGAGTGTCCATATGCAAATGCAGTTGGAAGCATCATGTATGCTATGGTAAGTACAAGACCAGATCTAGCATTTGGAGTAGGTCTTGTAAGCAGATTCATGAGTAATCCTAGTAAAGAACATTAGGAAGCAGTGAAATGGATCTTGCGGTATTTAGTGAAGATGCAGGATGTTGGCTTGGTGTTCAAGAAAGGTTCAGATGGGTTCAGCGTGAAAGGGTTTTCAGATTCTGATTTTAGAGGAGACCTTGATCGAAGAAGGTCTACAACTGGGTATGTTTTCAAGGTCGGAGGAAAGACTATGAGCTGGAAGTCAGGGCTTCAACAGGTGGTGGCTCTGTCAACAACGGAAGCGGAGTATATCTCGTTGGTGGAAACCATTAAAGAAGGACTTTGGTTAAGAGGAATAACAGAGGAGCTAGGGTATGATCAGACAGAAGTTGTGGTGGGATGCGATTCTCAAAGTCCAATCTGTTTGGCGAAGAACAATGTGTTTCACGACAGAACGAAGCACGTAGCGGTATCAAAACATGTAGCTCTGAAGATGAGCTTTGTTAGAGATATGATAGAAGCTGGAGAAGTGGTGATTCAGAAGGTGCATACTTCGACTAACCCAGCAGATATGTTGACAAAAGTAATACCGAGTAACAAGTTCGAGCAGGCGCTTGTTGATCTCGGGGTAGCTTACTGCTAAGGGAGTAGCTACGCTTGACGGCATAAGAGATGAATGATGAACTCATGGTGTTGATGTCAAGGTGGCGATTGTTGAGTATTGTGACATTCAACACTTATCAGCTGTAAACCGGGTCGGTTTACTAATGCTTGGTACAAGATTAGAGAAGGTGATAACCAGGGCGGTTATTGGAATCAGCTCAATCCACTGTACTGGTCTCGTCTATATATCTGAGGAGAAAGGGAGTTTGTTAGATCATCGGAGAAATCAGAAAGAGAGAGAACGAGTCATTAGAATCAGAGAGAGAAAGGAGAAGAAAAGATCAAGAGCTTGTGTTTATTGTATAAGTCTCTTGATTCACCTTTCTTTGTACAATCTCTTGGAGTGATTTAGTGAAATCGTTTTGCTTGTGCCGTCAAGCACCCAGACGTACGGATTCACATTGAATCCCGAACTGGGCAAACAATCTGTGTGTGTTCTTTTCTTTTGATTCTTTATGTTCTTGGTTGCAAACGAAAGCGTGAGAATTGTAAGGTTAAACACATTGTGAGTGGATCGAATCAAACTTGATTGCGAGCTCAAGAATCAGATTAGGAAGTGAAGTTCGATTCATTAGATAAATATATAGATTTTTTTTGGTAAACAAATAAATATATAGATGATACAGAAGTTAAGGTATTTTGAACCACACAAAATATACAGAACAACTGCAAAAAGAAGATTTTGAACCACACAAAATATACAAGTACAACTACAAAAAAAATGCCTAGAAAGAAGTTGGTAGATGTAAAAAAAAAAAAAAGTTGGTAGATGTAAGAGTCACGATGTGATTAAATATATACTGTTGGTCCATATATGTTGGATATATACGGTATATATTAGAATCAAGATGTGATTAAAGATTGCCTAAAATAATATACCAATATACCCTAGCCTCTTGAACCAATTAGTTAACGTTTATGGATTAAGAATCGTCATAAAATAACAGGGAGACTAAAAACAGCCAAATTCTGTTGCCTGTCTTATGAAGTTTAACAAAGAAAAAAGTTGTCTTTTTACTAATTTTATTTTCCCTATGAATTAACCAGATTCCGTCCGTTCTTGAACGCAAAAAGATAGCGATTCACGAAATAAACAAGTTGTTGACTGATGTCTGATAAAACAAGTTATTGACTTATTATTTAATTTAATGATTAATTCATACACGCATTGGTCAAATCGAACAAGCTTCGCGTACGTTTATTATATGTGTAACAAATTTAAAAAAAAATCGAAGCCGACTTCCACGAAGATGTTTCATAGGATTTTTTTTTCTTTCCAGATTTCAAACAACGATTTAAACCCAAATTCTATGGGAAAAGATAACTAATGTTGTGAACAAGAGATGAAATCGTGTTCTCTGCCTTATTATTTCTGAATCAAAGTGTTCCCTTATATAGGAGATACAAAGGATAGATAAAAGGAAAGTATCCAAATCATAATCCTAGAGTGAAAAGGAAAATCTTTTAAAGATAAACATGAAAGATAAATGGAAACATTATCTAGACAAGGGGCGGCCGACTCTCTCTCCCCTTTGGGCTGCCGACTCTCTCTCTCTCTATGGGCATCGGTCTTGGCCTTTGGTTCCTAGCAATCCACATTGTTCATAACACTCCCCCTTGGATGCTAGAACCATATGGGCTCGTATCATGCACAATGTTGCCTCGTTAAAACCTCTCTAGGAAAACCAAAAACCCAAGGTGGGAAAAAATGGAAACCGTAGACAGGAAAAAGAGTACAACGCATGACACTCCCCCTGATGAAGACATCACTGCAGATCCTTCAGGCGGCGAATCCCTATCTGATGAACCAGCTTCCTGAATGTTGAGGTTTGCAGAGACTTGGTGAAAAGGTCGGCTGAGTTGTCGCTGGATCGGACTTGGACCACTTGAACCTCCTTTGCCTTCTGCAAGTCGTGGGTGAAAAAGAACTTGGGCATGATGTGCTTAGTCCTGTCTCCCTTGATGTATCCTTCCTTGAGCTGAGCAATGCACGCTGCATTGTCCTCGTAGATGATTATTGGCTCCTCCTTCTTTTGTCCCACGGCCAGACCACTCTCTTTCAAGACATGGCCGGTCATGTTCCTCAACCAAACAAGCTCACGGCTTGCCTCATACATGGCTATGATCTCGGCGTGATTAGATGATGTAGCAACTGTCTGAGATCTAGCCTTGTGTGGGTCAGATAAGTACCCAGCATCTGCATATCCGACCAAGTTCTCTCCTGGCCGGTTGTTGTAGAACAAACCGAGATCTTTTGTTCCTTGCAGATATCTGAACAGATGTTCCACTCTGTTCCAATGCCTTAAGGTCGGACATGATCCAAATCTAGATAGTAAGCTCACGGCAAAGCTTATGTCCGGTCTAGTATGACTAGCTAAGTACATTAAGGCCCCAATGGC
>NC_027754.1:22338743-22343120 GCF_000695525.1 Brassica oleracea var. oleracea
AAGATTAGGTTTAGGGTTTTGGTTTTGGATCGCCGGCTTAGACTTTTTGGATTCTAGGTTTCGATTTTTGGTCTCAGGGTTCAGAGGCTATCGTGCTGATAACGTGTTGTGAACAAGAGATGAAATCGTGTTCTGTATCTTATTATTTCTCAATCAAAGTGTTCCCTTATATAGGGGGATACAAGGGATAGAAAATCATAATCCTAGAGCCTAGAGTGAAAAGGAAAATCTCCTAAAGATAAACATGAAAGATAAATGGAAACATTATCTAGACAAGGGGCGGCCGACTCTCTCTCCCCTTTGGGCTGCCGACTCTCTCTCTCTCTATGGGCCTCGGTCTTGGCCTTTGGTTCCTAGCAATCCACATTGTTCATAACAACTAAATTATTTTTCACGAAGATTTTTACGTTTATATAGGATACATTAAGTGAGATTGGAATTAATTTCTAAATGAACCCTAATCAAACATAAAAAAGATTCAATAATCTAAAGAATCAAATTGAATAATTAATTACCTGTATACATGTAAGCCGGACCTGAGATTTTCGGAGCCTTATTCGGAAAAAGAAATAAATTTTGATTTTACCTAAGAATCAAAAGAAAAAACTCTTTGGTTTTCTTATGAACTTGCTTATACAAAGAAGAAGTTATAAAACCAGTTTTGTAAGTTTTTTCTGGTGAGTTAAAATTTTTTTATTATAATATGTATAAATCATTTAAATGAAAAATAAAATAGAGAAAGTCGAATAACTTACGTGCTAATGTTACAGACCCACATAATATTTTATTCATGTATACCACAAACCAAAACTCTGATTTTCAATTTGCCTTACACTCTTGCACATAAGATTACATATATTAACATTACATAACCAAAAATTGGAAGTGGATACGAATGTTTCGTGAGCCTTGGACTTTCTTCTCTGACGGTTTAAGGATGAACGTTAAGCGAACTTTTGTTCACTTAATTTGATTTTCTAATATTCTGGGATTAAGGGAAGATAATCAAGAAATATTAAAACGGACGGAAGACAAATGCTTAAAATAAGGTGAAGTCGGCCATTCCTCTCTCGCCTTATGTAAATCCTTAGCCTTTCCTAATCTCTGGGGTTATTGATAACGCGTTTAACTATTTTACAGCATTTCCATAGTAACAAAATTTTGGGAATTAATTATTCACTATTTTCTCATCCAAAGGATAATGACAATAACTCATAGCTCTATATATATAAAAATATGTTTTTCTCTCTTCTAAGTTATCCACGTGGAAAGTCACTCTTTGACAGGCCGACACGTGTCTCTAGGTTTTATTTATTTGGCTGAGTTTGAGTTTAACTTTGGGCTTATACTATGAACAATTGATAGGACTTTTTATTCTTTAAATTATTGAATGTGTTAATTATTTCTTAATACATAGTAGATAAAAAAAACACACACACATTACGATATTGACGTTATATTATCATCAAAGCAATCTTTACCCTATGTACCTCATCCTGTGATAATTTATAAAGTAGCAACGAATCTATGAGTTCAGCAAATTTGCAATTACCTACGTCAGAATTTTAAGTATATGAACAGTCAACAGTAGTGTGTTGAATATCATATTCATATGATTTAAAAGCCTTTACAAATTTTTATTTTTAAACATACACCAAAAACTTTATGAAAGTAAATATCCATTCAGGTTCTCAACCACTTCAAATACCACCAATGCCAAAAAAATTTAATCAAGTGCACGAAAACTATAATATATTTAAAACTACAATAAATACATTAGTTAATGAAAAATCTTTTTTAAAAAAATATTATGGATGCATACATAAATATTAAGAGAAATGTATAAAAGGAAATAAAAGTAACAATAATTTGAAGAACAAAATGAATAAAATTGAGAATATTTATGATTTGTGGTCTAAGATATATTCAACTTATTGTCCTAATTAAGGTGGAATAAACATTGAATAATATTTTTTTAAAAATTATATATACATAGAAATATTTTTAGTGGCATGGTATATTTATAATTTCCAATATTTGGCCAAATAAAGAAAAATGAAACTTGCATGTATATAACCATAAAAAGAAAACTACTTTAAATAACTTAATCAAAACAACAACCACGTACAACTAAACTCGATGAACGTCCCAACCTCAAAAGAAAGATGGTATAAGAGCAAACATATAGTTTTGTACTAACAGCTTACCAACCAATTTAATTTACATAGTTCATTCAACAGTAATCAAAGCAAGCAAATATCCCTAATCAAAGCAAATATTGGTAGCTTTATAGTCTATTTAGTATTCAAATACATTAACATGTATAATATTTAACTAATATGTATATTTTTATATGATACAAATTTATATTAAACATTCATTCTAACTGCTTAAATTGTTTTTTAATTTTCATCCCGCGGGGCCGACCCTAGTGATATATATTAAAATATACAAAACGGATATTAGGGGTTATTACATCGATGATTTTATACAAAATGTGATATATCTTTATACAAAATGTGATATATCTTAAACTCAGAGTCTGTCCTAGGCCATGCTAGGTGAAACATTCGCAACAGGTCTCCAAAATTTTTGAAAAAAATTACTTACAAATAGTCACAAAAAAAAAATTATAGACCCCCAAATTTGTAAAAAAAATTTTTTTTTACATAAACACAGCTACCGACTCTCAAAATCTCAAGGCCGGCCGTGCTTAAACTAGGTTCATTAAAAGAAAGCAAGCAAAAAGCCTCTCGTCGCGTGAATGTAATCAACTTCTAACGCATGAAAAGAAAGAATCTACAAAGTAGTGACTATATAGAAAACTGAGAATATTACGGGATATTTAGAGCATATATAATTTTTTTTTGGTAAAATTATTTAGGTAAAATTATTTAGAGCATATTTATTAATCCCCATATACAGAAATAAATATGCTGGCTTCACGATTTTCATTAGATTCGAGGTTTTAGGTCATCTTACTTGAGATCCGCTATACATATGCTGTTCTACTTATTACAGTAACATGTGAGAGATTGCTGAAATGAGACCTAAATATCTATCATTTGACTTAACGTGCGTGATGGGCAATGTCGCAAGTTCTTGTCACATTATTAATCACCTAAGCTTCAATGTTTTTTATAATACTTGCTAGTGCTACGATGACGAAGAGCAACGTCAGGAGAATGATGAATTTTGAAATCTCAGAGACTACCAGTTACAGGAACAAAAACGCAGGATACCAAGAACGCTTTCTTGTATATTAGAAATCTGTTAAACAATCTTTCAACATCTTTTGAATCCGAATTACTCTTAGTCACACACGACTAGAGACAGACCAATTTCTAATCTCACAAAACAGAAACACGAGCTGCACACAAGGTCACTCATATTTCTTCAGCTCTCAAGAACAAACCTCTTGCTCTAACTTTTTTAATCTTAAACAGCTAACCTAGATCTACCCAAAGTAATCAGGTTAAATACCCTTAATATAATATTCTATCTTTCCTAATATTGTGATAAGCCCAAATCTTCCAGATCTCCTTTGCTTCACGCCAAAGTAATATCCTGGAACCAATGAGACACTGACACGTCATCGTCTCATAACTGACTTGTAACCGCGAGTTACACATCCATCAACTCGTGTAACACCTCCTCTGTTTCGCGATCCGACATGCTCCTTTTCCTGAGCTTACATTCTCCCCCTTTTTATCTGAATGTGACAACCTAAGCATCCTGCACTGGAAACAACCACACAGTACAAATATCCAAGAGCATGGAGATAACTAGAAAACTTAAACCATTAATCATGAGCTTGAAAAACACATTCTTAAATAAGTTGCAAATACGGTTCATAAAAAGCATAGCCAATACACATAGTCTAAGTCTTAGATGCCACAAGATAGATAACATCAACATCACACTTTCTAAAGAAATTTAGATGTGACACAATCGTTATTCAGAGACGCCTCAATCTTCTTCCTCGTCTTCATCATCTCCATCCTCCTCCTCGGCTTCATCAAACGCAAGATGAGGGACATATTGCACATAATCTCCCCCTGCTTAGGTGCACATTAAGAGAAAAACATATTTGTTAGACAAGCAGCAGGTAAAGATATAAAAATTGTACAACTCCCTTACTCCTCAGGCGAACTCGAATGGCTTTGAGGCCAGCAATGGTACGATTGATGTCTTCTTCAAGACTGGCAGCACTTGAATCTGCTCCAGACCCTCGACCGGCCTTAATGTCCTTGACGACCAATTTTGGAGTTCCCGTGAATTCATCATTTAGAGTGTCAGGAGGTATAGTACGCTGAAAGAGAATGGCCTGCTGAATCAAGGTAGGAAACATGATGCAACGAGTCTTTTTTGTTGTAC
>NC_027754.1:22343203-22347915 GCF_000695525.1 Brassica oleracea var. oleracea
GCTTCTGATTCATAGATGTGTAGTTCATGGTAGGAATCCAATTCGAGCAGACGAGTTTGTACAGAACCTGATTTGTAGCGGTGAGATACTTCGAACTCATATTCTCCCATCGCCTTATTCTGCCGTCAGTGAGAAAATCACAAACTTTATCAATGCTTTCTTCCATCCAGTTGGGATCTTCTTCAAATCCAGGAATGCAGTACAGATAATTAATCAGACTCGGAGAGAAATCAACAAGAGAGCCTCTGACATACACAGCTACACCATCGTCTCGTTCCTCAGCCTCATGGAGATTAGCAATTAATTCTCTTACCACATTCGACTGATAGGGATCGATATCAGTGAGTGTGTGAATCAAATCTGCTCCAGTCACAATCCTTCTGACATCAGAGAGATTATCGTCCGTGAGAGAGATACACTGCTGAGGAATGAACTTCTGGCCCCAGAGGTCTTTGTACCGCTCAGTCGCCGCCATTGAGGAGAACTTTCCGGTCATTGGCATTCTTTGTGGTCGCATAAGCTCTAGATAGAACTGAGCTTTAGTTTGATAAACATTCCGACTCTCCGCATATCTCTGTTCTTTGGAGTGATTTTCAGGAGTATCAGCTGCAATCAGAGCTTCAACGGGGTTCTTGTCAGAGGATTTCTCATCAGAGAGAGACTCATCTTCCGTCTCAATGTGCTCCGGCGGAGGTGCAGTATCACCGGCTGAGACACGACGGCGAACCCGCTTTCGTGAGGATGGACACGATCCCGAAGGGATGTCAGAAGTGTTCATCGGAACTGTCTCGGAGACACATGGCGGATCGGACTCAACATTCTTCAGCTTTGAGAGACGCGAGCTTCTTCTTGCTGGTTGCATGTCGCTAGAAAGAGAGATCGATCGAGTGCGCCGGCAAGGGAGAGAGAGTGTGACACATGAGATCGGCTGAATCATTCAAGCCACAAGTACCAACCCTAAGCACACTCACATGACCCGTTAGAAAACACAAAAATAGGCCCAAGACAAACGACCCAGAACTAACGAATGAAGGACTCAAAATCAAACCGTTGCATTTTTTTTAATTATAAAGTTTTAAAACTACCATGTACAAACATAACTTACGTTTGTGAGAGAGAGAGTTTGTGTGACTGATAATCACGACCTTTTGAGCAATACATCACGACCTTGTGAGCAATACATCACGCAAAAGAAACCGTATCTTGAACAAACCACCAGAAGACATACTCAAGGATGCCTTTAGCGTCCAGAAGAGAGCTACAGAGATTGCTTCCCACTCGTACTAAGTCACCAAGAGGTTTTAATAGAAATCAGAGAGACCAACCCAAATCTGTAGCTATTTCTCAGCCGAGTAGCTGACACAAACATGATTCTACTGCACAACTCACTCACACCTTAGCTCCTATAGCACAGTCATATGTATGGTCTGGAAACACAGTGTAGACATCTTGTGGGTCTGTCTCTCCAACTCGACAAATAGAGTAAACAATTTTTTTTTTATCAGAGTCTATTTATCAACTCAAGTGAGTGAGACAGTTGTCAATACTAGAGACAAAGTGGGGCAACACCTCGCTCCAGACTGAGCTATCTCGAAGAGTTGACATCAACCCTGCCCAGTCCGGACAGTGATCGAAATCAGAGTCAGAATGTTGTGTCATCCAGCTCCAAAACGAGTATCCATCATTCCGGGTTTTTCCCTTTTTTTTTTTTTTTTTTTTTTGCATTTGCATGAGATACAAAATTCTCCTTCTGCCTATTTTCACTCAGTCTCTTCTGTGTTTCCTCATTTAATCCAGACAGTGATCAAAGCTCAGATCTAAAATGTTGCAGCATCCTGGTCCAAGATGAGTGTCTTTCACCAGTGAATCAAGTGACTATACTATTGAGAAGATAGGTGGAGTAAGCTGCACAATCGAACTTGTTGGCTCAAGGTTTTGGGGTTGTGGTGACATATCGACAAGCAGTAACACATATATATACATCAGCTCTCCTCTTCTGACAGGACTTATTCAGAGATTCACAATCTCTAAAGCCTTTCGAAGGCCTAGGAACATGTTATAGTCCAGAGGTTTGGTGAATAGATCAGCCAGTTGTCTTTCAGTTGGTACATGCTCAGGATCACTATTTTCATCTCAACCAACTCTCTCACAAAGTGATGTCGAATGTCAACATGTTTGGTACGTGAATGCTGAACCGGACTTTTAGACAAGTTTATAGCACTCATATTATCACAATGAACTAGCATAGGGTCAGAGATGATACCATAATCCACGAGCATTTGGCGCATCCACAGTAATTGAGTGCAACAACTCCCCAGGGCGATATACTCAGCCTCAGCGGTTGATAGAGAGACACAGTTCTGCTTCTTGCTATGCTAGGCTACCAAGTTGTTTCTAAGGAAGAAACATCCACCAGATGTGTTATGTCTGTCGTCCAAGCACCCTGCCCAGTCAACATCACAAAACGGTCATAGTTCTAACAAATTCATCAACCATGGACTGAGAGGTTCCTCCGAATATGATATCATTAACATAGACTTGGATGATAAGTATGTCTTTTCCATTCTCACTAATAAACAAAGTTTTATCAACTCCCCCTCTTTGAAACCCAGCCTGAGTCAGGAACTCAGTCAGTCGGTCATACCAGGCTCGGGGAGCCTGTTTAAGTCCATACAGTGCCTTTTTGAGTTTGTAGACATGATCAGGGAAGTGAGGATCCTCGAACCCCTTAGGTTGTGTGACATAGACTTCTTCCTGTAACACACCATTCATGAATGCACTTTTCACGTCCATTTGATAGAGCTTAATCTTCAGATTTCATGCCATTGTGAACAAAAGTCTGATCGACTCTAGTCGTGCAACTGGGGCAAATGTCTCATCAAAGTCCACACCTTCGATTTGTGCGTAACCTTGTCCCACAAGTCTGGATTTTTTTCTGACCACGTTCCCATTTTCATCAGTCTTATTCTTGTGGATCCATTTAGTGCCAATGATGTTGACACCATCAGGTCGTGGAACTAGTTCCCATACATGTAACCGATCAAACTGCTCAAGCTCTAGATGCATAAACTCTGTCCAAAACTCATCATTTAGTGCTTCCTGAAGTGTTTTAGGTTCAATCAAGGATACAAAACACTCGAGTTCATTCATCTCAACTATGAAGCATACAAGCTTGACCATTTCCTTGAAGTCAATCTCCTTCTTCCTTGTGACTCTCTCGTCAAACACTCCACCAATCACATCAGCAACAGAGTGATTCTTATGCAGTTTAGCTTTATCCAGATCAACATGATGTTCCCTGGTCTGATCATCCTCTCCTTCTATCTCGTCTTTGATTTTTACCTCAGAGGATGATGAAGCTGGCTGTGTGACACACTCAATTTTCTGAGTTACTCGTGCTTGATAGAATCCAATACTGTCACCAAACACAACATTTACATTATCTCCAATGAACTTGGTGCGTTGATTGAACACTCTGTATGCTGAGCTGTTTGTTGAATATCCTAGAAATATCCCAACGTCACTCTTTGCATCAAACTTCCCGAGATGTTCTTTATCATTCAAGATGTAGCACAGACAACCAAAGACGTGCATATGACTGAGGTTTGGAGTCTTTCCCTTGAACACTTCATATGGAGTAGTTTTTGTGTTAGGCTTGACATACACGCGATTTATCACATAACACGCAGTGGCTATAGCCTCTGCTCAAAAACCGGATGGTACACTGTTTCCACAAAGCATAGCTCTAGCCATCTCCTGCAGTGTCCTGTTTTTTCTTTCCACTACTCCATTTTGTTGAGGAGTTCAGGGAGCTGCATACTTATGTTGGATTCCTTGACTGCGGCAGAATTTATCAAATTCTTCATTTTGAAACTCACCTCCATGATCACTCTTGATCTGCACTATGCCGCCTTTTTCCTGTTTGAGTTGCAAAGGTAGAATACGAAAACTTTCCAATGCATCAGATTTGTTCCTCAGGAAGTCTACCCAAGTGTATCTGGAGAAGTCATTTACAAGAACAAAGATGTATCTTTTTCCAGCAATGCTGTCTGGTGTGATTGGTCCCATATGATCCATATGCACCAGCTCCAGTATCCCCTTGGATCTGATCTCAGAAATCTGCTTGTGCTGAACCTTAACCTGCTTTCCTGACAGCAACTTCCACACAGTGTCAGTTTGTTTCACCAGTTCTGGAACTCCCCTGACAACCTCAGCATTGACCAGTCGGGTCAGACCATTAGTATTCATGTGTCCGAGTTTTTTGTGCCAAAGATCCAACTTATATTCTTTAGCCGAGTAGCACAAATGTGATGGCTTCCACATGTAACAGTTTTTTCCAGATCGCACACCGCATAGAACCACATTCCCTCTAGCATCGACAGCTCGACATTCTTTGCTGTTGAAGATGACGTCCAATCCCTCATCACACAGTTGGCTGACACTGATGAGGTTTGCCTTAAGACCATCCACATAGAAGACATTAATGAGTCTAGTTAAGACAACCTTGTTCAATTCACCCACATCTCGCTTAACCACCATCACCAAAGGTTACTTTGCCTCCTTTGATAAACTCTAGCTTCTCAAAGAAATCTTGATTTCCTGTCATATGTTTTGAGCAGCCACTGTCAAAGTACCAAGGAGTATCAAACTGTAGGTTGGAATCAGAACTTGTGTTTTCAACGTTGCTCACTAACTCAGTTTCGGTAGACAAA
>NC_027754.1:22348178-22375947 GCF_000695525.1 Brassica oleracea var. oleracea
TCTGAACCTTTGTCGATACTTGGATTTCTTTTTCTTTCGAACTACCTTTCAGAAATACAGTTTCAGCAGATTTGGATGCAGAGCCTTGAAAACCAAATCCCCAACTGCTGGTAGGACACTGACCAACGGTGAGAAGATGATCAAGAGTTTTTGTGCCAGTAGTGAGCATTCTTACTCTCTTGAGATTTTCAGCGAGTTGATTTTCAAGTAATTTGCTCTTGTCCATCTCCTTGATCAGTAGATCATTCAGATGACTTACCTTCAGCTCAAACTGCTTCTGCACCCTTTCCTGTTATGTCATCACTCTCTTTAGGGACAGCATCTCTTGGTCTGAGTTCTTTAAGATTGATAATTCAGCAACTTGATTCGAAGGTTTCTCCAATTCCAAGATTTTCACCTGAGCTTTTAGCATGGCCTTATCTTTCAGTAGTTGTAGGTTCTCATGGCTGAGTTCAGCAAATTTGTCGAACAAATAATTATATTATGTTTCAAGGTCGTTGCTGAGATCATCTTCATCCTCATCCACGAATGAATCCAGCTTTGGTTCTTCTTCCTTGCAGACAAGTGCCATAAAGTTTAGATGTAGCTCATCTCCATCGCTGTCACTCTCTGAGTCTGTATCACTGAAACACATGAGTGACTTGTCCTTTTTCAGATTATTAGGACATTCACTTCGAGTGTGACCAAAACCCTTGCAGTCAATGCACTTCAGCTCTTTTCGTTTAGCTAGCGGACACTCATTGCGATAATGCCCATAGACTTCACACTCATGACACTGCAACTCCTTCTTCTTCGAGTTCTTCGAGTCTTGCCTAGTGTACTGAGAGCTGTTTCGATCTTAGTCATTCCTCTGAAACCGTTAGTTGGATTGATTCCCTCCTTTCTCCATTCGCTTGATGAACTTGTTGAAGTTTCGAGCCATTAGTCCCAAGTTCTCTTCAATCTTTGTGACTTGATCCTGCTCTTTAGAGTCAGCTACAAAATTGATGCTCTTTTGAGAGTTAGCAGTTCGATTAGTTTTCTCCAGATCATGAACTTCTTAGATACCATACAGATGATCAAACTTCATCTCATCAGTATTAACGGCTATATCCAATACAGCCTTGTAAGCTTCGAATCGTGGAGGTAGACATCTTAACAGTTTTTTCACCAAATCCTTCTCATCATATTTCTTTCCAAGAACTGATGCTTCTCTGGCAAGTTCACTGATCTTTGAAATGAATCCGTCAATTGGTTCATCATCCGTCATGCGAATGTTTTCAAACTTTGAGGCTAAGTGATCGATCCTTGTTCTCCGCATGCTAGTATTCCCTTCAAAGTGATTGGTCAAAATATCCCATGCCTCTTTAGCAGATTCACAACCTTGGATGATTTTAAACTGGTCCAGATCCACCGAAGATAAGATTGCAGTGAGGGCTTTAGAGTTGAACTTCGATGCTGCCTTCTCTTGATCAGTCCACCTATCCTTTGGGTTTGGGGCCAAGGTTTTGTCATCGGTCATCATTGTTGGGACATACCAACCTTCCTCTACTGCGGTCCATTCATCCTCATCAATTTCTCTGATCAACTGTCGCATCCTTGCCTTCCAATGACCGAAGTTGCAACTGTCCAGCATGATAGGTTTATGAATCCCGAATAGTTCCTTCATGGTGTCCATGAAACAGGATCTGAACCTGTTAGTAGTATATGATACCACAGAGGTTTCCTGCTCTGATACCAAATGAAAGCTCAGAGACTACCAGTTACAGGAACAAAAACACAGGATACCAAGAACGCTTTCTTGTATATTAGAAATCTGTTAAACAATCTTCCTAGATCTGTTTAATCTGAATTACTCTCAGTCACACACGACTAGAGACAGACCAATTTCTAATCTCACAAAACAGAAACACGAGCTGCACACAAGGTCACTCATATTTCTTCAGCTCTCAAGAACAAACCTCTTGCTCTAACTTTTTTAATCTTAAACAGCTAACCTAGATCTACCCAAAGTAATCAGGTTAAATACCCTTAACATCATATTCTATCTTTCCTAATATTGTTTCACGCCAAAGTAATATCCTGGAACCAATGAGACACTGACACGTCATCGTCTCATAACTGACTTGTAACCGTGAGTTACACATCCATCAACTCGTGTAACACCTTCTCTGTTTCGCGATCCGACAGGCTCCTTTTCCTAAGCTTACAAATTTTACTTGGAACCAATATACTCTAGCAAGGGCTACTCCTTATAATAGTAGTTGTCTCTTTACTGGTCCATTATTGTTGCTCCGGGCCTCCGGCCTTTTCTGCCCTTAAATTCTTCATTTCGTTTACTCATATTTCCAGATAAATTAGTCTCACATACTAATAAATACCACAAACACAAATATTCAACAGAACTCATGCACAATGTGGTAATTTTGGTCAAATGTAGTTAGTATCAATAATAATCTTAAAATACATGCATGTTTTTCTACAACTCGCACATACGGGCAACCGCACCGCCGAAAGTGAACTTGCTTAGTGACAGAGACAATACTATTGTTTTTTTTTGGTAAAAATGTAAAGAGACAATACTATTGTTACGAACAGCTAGATTATATATATTATATCGAACACATCTTTAGTTGGTTATACGATTCAGGGTGATTGTCTTGAAATACTTTTCCCATCAATAAACCATATTGGCTCTTCAAACATGCAAATTATATGGCCCTGCAAACAGAGAAAAACAAGATACAACAGATTACAATGTAATATTTGTGTTTAGTTTTTATATACAGAAGAATATTTATATACTAATCCTAAATTACATGAGAAAATTAGAGAGAGAGAGAGAGAGAGAGAGAGAGAGACTTACTATTCGAACAAATCTAATCAAAAGAACCTTAAGTGGGGATCAAGGGGCATTCCATAAGCTGCGTATAATGGATCATATGCTGCATTTTGTATAGACCTGAAATATTACGTAACTGTATAAGTAGTGTTCCTAAATTCTTGTTTTTTCCTTTTAAGATTTGAATTTGAGATTCTAATTAACAAACCTTACCGTACTTTACCAGACTAGACCAATTATATGAGTTCTTAAGAATATCTGAATATGTACCAACTAATATTTAATTGCTTGATATATTTATAGTCGGAAACTTGGCATACACAAACCTCTTGTCATGATGGTGTTTAGCTGCATATCCTGCACCTGAGCGCGTATTTTCATTTTGCCAAAAAGAATACGTCGATGAATCTGCTATAGATTTTTCTTGGAAAGTTCCCATGGTCCTCTGCAATATTCATTATTTAATTAATTCACACTCATAAAAGTTTTCCTGCTTTAAAGAAATGAATTATATATAATGTATGTGAGAGCGCATGTTTATACTCTTGTCTTAGCCGATGAGCTTTCATTTTCAAGTTGATCATTACAACTGCGTTGTCTTAAAACCCCACTCTGCGCAATATTAGACACCATAATACCATTTGATATTAGAAACAAGCTCATTCTTCAAAGGTGGTTGTATTGTTCATTTATTGACAAGAAAAAAAATTGCATTTTGTCCAATGATAAGATTAAAAGACTAAGTATAAGATGGCATGCTCTGATCCCGGGTCTGAGGAGATGTACAAACATCGGCTCAAAAATTCATAGTCATCAGAAAAAAAGACAATACCTGCGGAGTCATTATGTTTGTGTATGAATTCCGATACTGATTGTACAGAGTTGGGTTCGTAGAAGGGATTGCTGTAATATGTTCTTTTCCCTTATCTTGTGTGCCATAATGTCTAAATAAACAAAGGTATGATAAATGCAGTGCTAACAAATAGATTGCATCAAGCACTAACTATAATTATATTATATTGTGATAGTAGTGGAATCTTTGTACCTGAGAGAGGTTAAGGGAGTTTGAGTTGTAGGTACCGAAGGTATCGAAATTAGATTTTTCCTTGGCCTACAATAAAATGTGAATATTGTATCTTCTTTCAAACATTAGATCATAAAAATACTGAAGCATTCATTTGTTTTGTAAGACCATGATGTTACCTTCCACGGGGTCGACGAGTATAAGTAGTTTTTAATGAGCTTGGTGTTTGGAAATTAAAAGCATATGGGTCAGACTGATATGTCTGCGCAAATGGTGAATAGCTTTCTGACCTGCGGTTCATTCAAGAAACTCTACAATTGTAAGATAATCTAATTTAAGCGTACATACAAAAATCAAATAGTGAAAAATCATCATAGCTACGTTTTTGGGGTATGAGTATAAGAAATCATGGGAGTACGATTCTCTGGATTCGGTATAATGTTTCTTGACGAGGCACAAGGAATCTGGTGTTGATTGCTTAACCTAGCCCCCCTAAAATATTTGGACAAAAATTTATCAAGGACATCTACGTTTAACAAAAATGTAGATAAACTAATTTTAGAAAAATAGTAAGTTGTTTTCTTACACATATGGTGGTTTAGGAACGTTGGACGGTTCAGGTCGGTGCATTTGATCATTTTCATGACGATGCTTTAGTTTTGCAAGTAGTAAGTCGTCATCATATCGTTCTTCCTGAAACCTGCATGGACTGATAATTGTATTAATATTAATTCTAAACCTTTGTATATATTTAAAGAGGCAAGAGGATGTTATAAGTTGATGAGTACAAAGAAGGATGAATGCGATGATCTTGAAACATAGGATTGTGATTTGTTGGTGCATTAGTTCTCCCAACTTGTTGTGCATTACTCCCCATCTGAAGCATCACAATATTGAATGAGTTGAGACTGCTGAGTAGATAAAGAGATATTTAAATAACCAAAGTTATAGAAGATTCATACCTTTAACGTTGAAACATACGGCTCGTTGGAGAAATTAGGAATTGTTTGCGACAATGAAGGTTGTTGATAGCTTTGATTTACAAATCCATGTTGTACATCAGTTGACTGAAATTCAGTTGTCATCACCTTATTCGTCGAGGTTAGCAAACAGTTGTCACTGTAGCCACTTTCTCTTTGGCCACTCTGGAATGTACATGGTGGCTGCATATTTATGAGATTAGTCTACATATTGATCGGTTATCCTCCCATTTGTTACAAAAAGTGTCTATGTTGTAAATTTTTCGAGAAAATACAAATAAATCAAATGCGTATCAGCGAAAGAAGTTTCATGGTTAACTTATGCTCATACCATGCCCGGAAATTTTTCTACTGCGTTGAAAGATCTAGAATAATGGTCCTGGTAATGGAAGCTTTGATGTTGTAAAATCATCTCTGGAACAAAGCTTGAATTTCTTGTTAATGTCTCTTGATCAGTGTGCGGATTTTCTATTAATGTTGAGGGATGTACATCATTGGTTTCTCTTTGGCCATTGCGGAATGTACATGGTGGCTGCACCTGCATATTTATGAGATTAGTCTACATTTTTTTAGAGATCCTTCAATATTAAAAAGTGTTTATGTAAGTTTTTCTAGAAAATATAAATATATCAAATGCATATTACTGAAAGAAGTGGCATAGTTAGGTAACGTCATACCATGCCAGGAAAGTTTTCTACTGCGTTGAAAGATCTGGAATAATCGTCCTGGTGATGGAAGCTTTGATGTTGTGGTACCATCTCTGGACAAAAGCTTGAGTTTGTTGTTAATGTCTCTTGATCAGTGGGCGGATTTTCTATCAATGTTGAGTGATATATATCATTTGTGGCGGCAGAGACAGAGATAGATTCAACAATCTCATTGTGTACACCTTCTGAAGCCAGCAACGAAGGATTTTCCGGACACGCCTGTATGAGGAAATGAATACATAAGATAGATATATTCGGGAGTAAATAAAGTTAGTAAACTCAAAATGATATACAAGCACTTTGAAAATGATATCATATTCATGTATCAAATATCAAATAAATTGAACCCTTATCTTCTTAACAAATTATATGCATAAATGTATACATTTACACCGACAGTCAATTTTAAAAGAAAAATGTAAGAGATGAAAAAGTATACCGTGAGAGCATTAAAATTTTCTGGCGGGTCCAAGAACAAAAAGAAGTTGGTGTCCAACGGAAACTGAAGATCATCGCTTGAAGTCATGTTTAACAACACTGTAATTTTCACAATCAGATGAACATATTGTAAATTTACCACAAATTGCTTATGCAAAACCTTTTTTTGTGTGCCTATGCTTATTCAAAATACAAATAGTTTCAAAATAAATTTTAGACCAAAATACGGTAGTATGAAATCATATCAACCTAAAATAATTATCGTGATAACAGCTAAATTTCCAAATCAAAGATACAGTAGGACGAATCTATAAGCCTAGAAACAGAAGATATTAAAAAAACATCAATTTTCAGATGGTAGATACGGTAATAACAAAACCCAAAGCATCAACAAGTTTCTTCCTTTTTCAAAAAAAAATCCTTTTTCAAAAAAAAAAAAAAACAAGTTACTTCCAAATTGATTATGCCATACGAGATAACAATATAACAAAAATCTTTGCATCAATATCTTACAAGAAAATCTTTAATGATATGATATAGGGAAGCTTTAATTATGTAAGAAATGATGATAAGTTTTAAGCTAGAAGACCTCAATGAATCTTTGAGAAGCATGAGTTTTATATGTGAGACAAATTGTATATACCTTTTCTTCAAAAAAAATGCGGTCTAATATGTTAAAATGGAAAGCACGAGACTGCTAAAACAAACAAAAAACATGTATAACAGAACATGAGAGGGGTGGATGTATATATAGTGAGAAACATACCTTTATACATGTGTATTTTATGTGATTGTCTATATTTTGAAATAGCCCATGTATTTTGACACAAACGATGATTTTGAAAGTCATACTTTTGATAAGAAGAGCTAAAAATAGCTTAACTTAGATAATTGACTACTTTACATTTATTGGTGCAAAATCTAGATTTTAAGGAAAATACCCTATATTCAAGATTTGTTATGAATATTAGATATGGATGACTATTATAGAGATAAACTCATAGGATATTCTAGATATACTTATATTTAAATTTACTTTATCTCCAAGTATTATATCCTATATATATCTGATTCCCTGTGGAATAATACAGTATTAATTCTCCTTTCTTTTTTCTTTGTTCACAATACGTTATCAACACGAAATCATACCTCATCTGAGCAACTTCCAAATACATGAAACCCTAGCTTTTGAACAAAATATCGAAACCGTCTTTCCATCGAGACCTAAATATTATGTTTAATCTTAATTCAATTGATCTATAGTCTTGTACTTTAATTGAAACTAGAGCTTGATCCGCGCACCCCTCTGGTATACACGTTTTCTCATTAGATTCTATATTTTTTCTATATTTTTGGTAAAACATATTCTTAATATTTGACTAACAAATAATGTATAATAGAATTTTTCGTTTATAATATAGTTATTCTTTTTCATCATTGAACCAATGTCACGTGTTCGTGTAGTTAAATGGATATTATGGTAGCCTCTGTTTTGTAAAAACAATTATTATTTTTAAAAAAGATTTGTTTCTCTTTTGTGTAGTGTGCCATCTTATGAGGTTAAAAAAGATATCATAGTATCCTTTTTAGATTTTTATAGACATCAGTCTACTGAAATTAGTCAATGTTTTATGTTCGGGTAGTTAGTTCGATGTTAGGTTCATGAGATATTCATCATATTCAACTGAAATTTAGAAATCCTTAGAAGCATAAGTGATATGTTATGATCTTGTTTGGTTTTGACACTACTTTTTTCTCGCGAAAGTTGCTTTAAGAGTAGCAATCTATCAACAAATCAAAGCCCAAGTATGAGTCAATTTAATATACTATCAGCCAAGAAATTTAAAACTTGAGATTCTGTTAAAATTAAAAACTAAAAACATGTTACTAATTTGAGTTCCTTACCATCTGAAGTATAATTGTTTACTCAGGCAGCACATAGCTCAATGCAAACTTCAAAGTGCTTATTGTTTCTCCGGCCTTAGGACGATGTGGACAAACATCTAATGTTGAAGAAACCGGCACAAGACTTGCATTGCATCCGTTAAAAAAAGACCCTTTTGAGAGCTATTCCTGATCTCTAACGTATCAATCACGTCAAGGAATATAAAACTGAAAACATAAACATGAACTCTCTCTCTCTCTCTAAAACATTAAGAAGCGAACCATTCATGATACATGATAAAAAAAGAAAAGGATATCTTCTGCTGGTTCCATCAATAACCAGAAGGTTTTTGACTTACTCAGTTTAAATATCAATCATCTGAACATCAATATCACAAAATAGTTGAGTGACTATCATATAAAGTTAAACAAAACAATATAAAAATGAGAAACTTACAGTTTCATCTGCGTGCATTCAAGTGTATCCCCTCCATAGTTGTGTTTTGTTTTCTACGAATGAAGTAGTTTCACGTGCACTCGCCATGTTGTTTTAAATGGCTTCACGTCTTTATAAAGCGTAAAAGTTTTGTTTGTGCCATACCGATTTCTGTGTTTTTATCTGTGACAGTTGAATGGGAGATGAGTTATATACATCCGGTGATCGACGACATCTATTAAAATATTGTGTTATACCGGTATATAATAGTTAGATATGTTACTTGATTGTAGGGGTTATTATTGAGAAGGGAAGATGCCTTTTGCCATCGAACAAATCGATTGGAATAAGGAAGGTTAGTTAGGATTGTATCACGGCAACTTAAAATAAGGAAAAATGAAATCGTAGTTAATAAAAGCGAATATTGAACTAAACCGGTTTTTAGTAATTAGATATGGTACTTGATTGTAGGGTTGTTATTGAGAAGGGAATATGTTTTTTTGTTTAACACAAATCGAATGGAATAAGGAAGGTTAATTTGGAGTTTATCACGCCAACATAAAATATAAAATGTGAAGGCGAGTGAATCAAGGTGAATATCTTTTTAACATATCTAGTGAGTTAAGTTTAAAATTGATTTTCCATTTATTATTAATAATTTCGTGTAATTTATTATGTAAAATTTTTTGATTTATTTGAGAGGATATAAAATTGGGATAATTTTAAAAATACCCTATTTGTGATTTGAAATTTGAAAAATACACCCTTTTTTATTTATTGAAAATTACACTTTATTACCTTTAATAAGACACTTTTGTCCTGGTTTTATTTAGTAATTAATTTTTAATAACTAATTAATTCAGAAAGTATATAACTAAAGTTAAACTTTAAAAATATTATTATTATCTGTGTTTGTAACGTTTTGAGATAAAAATATGTTCATGTTGTTGATTTTTAGTATCTTTAATAAAATGATGAATGAATTGAATCATACAGATTTTTAAGAACAGTGAAAAAGTAGGTTACAAAATTATCTGCAACTGGAAGAGTTCTTCCGTGCTCTAGGCTTCACAAAGTTCAAAAAATATCTTTTCTTCCCTAGAATTATTGTGTGTTAATCAAAGAAAAATACTGTACGGAATAAATTGTGGTAAGAATAGAAAAGATACACCAATGCAACATTTACTGGTTTGATTGGTAATGGCTGTAACTTTAAAATTTTTGTTGTAGAAAAAAATCTGTAAATTTTTTGCTGTGGCTTTAGATTTTATTGCTGTAAAATTTTATGGAAAGCACTAAAAAATTGCATGGGATATTTGACTCTGCAGAGTACTTGTACAGCTGTAGGTTATTTCAAGAGCTGTGGTTTCAAAAAAAAATTAAAAGCTTGATTACTCAAAATTTGGTGCTTTAGAAATAAATAGGGTTGTAGACAGCACCTACAGCAACTACCAATCACCTCCGCGTCTTATATTTTATCTGGGTTTGTTTCATGTGTCTGATCGTACATCGGAACAAAAAAAGTCTTTAAATTGGAACAAGTGATTATATAGGTATTGCTAAACAACTTTGTATTATTGACTAGTTGGTTTTTGTTTTTCTTTAAATCTTAAGAACAAGAATACGAGAAATTTTCTTAAAAAAACTGAAGGGCATTTTTCTTGGCAAAGAAGTGTTTAAAATATGCTTTTTCAAACGCATATGATTCAAAATTTATTTGTGTTTTAATTTAAAAAATAATTTAGATGCTAAAATATTTACCAAGATTTCAATTGGATAGTTTGGTAATTTGACGTATGAGTAAGTGTAGTTTTCCAAAATATTATATAACGGTATAGTTTTCAAAATAAAATCTTATATGAAGGTATTTTCCCAAATTTTCCCTATAAAATTCATATTCATTTTTATAACCGAAGTTATGCGAACAAAATATGAAACATTGGCATCGTATACAATAAACTGCAAAATGTATTGTCCAAAGTATATATACATTGTAATTTTTTTTTTTAATTTATACATTGTATTAATTTAGATGAAATGCTAAAGAAGATTATTTTTTTACTAACCCGTTAGTCCACTAATATGTTTAGCTTTGGGCGTTCGATTTTAGGTTCAGTTCCAGTTTTTTTTTTTCAATTTGTGCCAATTTGGTTGTGATTTTCGTCTATTCGGTTCAAGAGATATATGAACCGTTTGGTTATTAATGAATTTAAATTTAGTTTCGGTTTGGCTATTTTGGTTTTTTGTTTGATTCGAATAATAACGTTAAGAACCTGATAAAATTTGAGTTTAATTCGGTTTTTGGTTCCCATTTTTGGATAATTTTGAATAATTTGGGTAAAAATCACATTTTGAATTTTGTTGGATACAATATCGGATAATTTGAATAAATTTAAATATTTCGAATAATTTTTTTTTGGTGATTATGTTCTATCGGGAAATAACGAAAATTTTAAATATCTCGGATAAAAGTAATAGGGCAATCCATTTTTGAGTTGTTCGGTTATATGTATTAGTGTTAGAATATTTGATAATTTTAAAACTAAAGATAATTAATATTTTAAAGGTGTATAAACTGTATTTAATATATTCAGATACCCATTCAGTTCTCGATTTAGTTTCAATTTGGTTTCAGATTTTCTATTTCAGCGATATAGGAACTGTTAAGATATTTGTTAACATTGATTTAGTTTTGGTTTTGTTTTTTATATTATTTCGGTTCGATTTTCCGTTCTCAATTTATTTGCCAAAACTTAATTATTTTTGTACAATTTGTCTTGTATTTAATAAATAACTGATTTAAACTTACTTTTAATAATGGATTTTGATCCGCGCTTTGAAAGCGCGAGATTTATTTTTCAATATTATTTCATACGAATGTGATATAGGTGACCCAAATCTGATCCAAATAAGTAGTACTGAACTATAACTAAAATTGGTTAGATATTCGAACGGGTTCAAACCTTTGCTATCTAAATAACTAGAACCGAACCAGATCCAAATTGAAGTGTATTTTGGGTATCTGAATATATCTAAATCAAATTTATATACTTAAATATATTAATTATTTTAAAATTATAATATATAAAAAATATCTAAGATATATAAGATATTTTTAAGTTATCTAAAATAATTGAAAATATATACAAAGTCAAAAATAAAATATAAAAATAGCTAAACAATACTCAAAACACCAAAAATACTTTAAATTATCTATTAATTTTCTATTTAAATCAAGCCAAACCAATTTCTATGTTAGGTTCATGTATTTTGGCATACATTATTTAAATTTATATGTAATATATTATTTTTATTTTTAGATTTTGAGAAAATAAAAGTATATATGAATTTAATTTTTTAAAAATAATTTGAATGGATTATCCTAATCGAGTCCGCAAAATTCAAAACAAAATGTATAAATACCTTAATGGAACTGATATCTTTAACTTTGAAAATCCAAAACCGGAGTAGATCCGAACCAAACCCAAATGAATACCCAGACGCCCACCCGTATTATTTATATTATTTTTGCATAAAAAATAATTTTGCTTAGAACATTATTATTCATTAACTAATATATACTAATATCACTACATTTTATACTAATTAAACGTTTTTTATTTAATGAGGTTTAATTGCTTATAATGTGTTTTAATAATTTGGGTTTTGATAAAATAATAATCTATAATATAATGAGGCAGTTGCCTCATTCCTGAGCCGACACGTCAGCATTTTGGTGGGTACCACTTTTAAAAAGTGTGAAAAAGTGTCAAGCCTGTTGCTCGAACCCGGGTTATTGAGATACAAACACTAACATTTATACCATTAAACTAAAAGATACTTTGTACATTGATCGCTGAAACTAATATATATTTATGAAGGTTGGAAACCTTTGCTTCTTAATATTTAAATGAGGTTCATCACGTTATATGAAAAAACAACAATTATAGTTTTTCCATATTGTAAACTGTCTTCATTTAATACGAGTTAGGGTTCTTTTCATCATTGTCTCAGATAAGTCTGAGTTACAGAGTTGCGCCGTGTGTCTGTTTATGTAAAAATAGATGGTAACGCATGGGCTTCGAGAAAAGATTGGGCTAATTAATTTTTACTTTATTGGGCTTAGTATCTGGCCCAGTCTGTTAATACAGACATATAGGAAGATTAGGTTAATTGACATCTTCACCATCTCCTTCGTCGCTGGCGATTCCCCTTCCGGCATTTTAATATATTTTTTTCCTACTCACCGGCCTCTTCTTTCTCTACCTCTCCTCAAACCAATCGACGCTTCAGTGTATCCCTTATTTTATATTAAAGGAAGCCGATCATCCACCGTTACATCTAGCAACAACTTCTGAGATTCTTATCTCTACCGTGACAGAATCATTTGTCAAATGATGTGACCAATTAAAACCCGATACAATATTTTAGGCAATCGATCTCGATTCTTCTTGATGTAGTTTCAATGGTGGTCTACCCGGCACAAACGATATTCCTCTCTATTGTCGGATGTAAACATCTGCAGCTGATGAGAAAGGGGTTGACGTGGATATTGGATCAGTCGATGAGAATTAGAATTCAAGTGTTGCTATTGGAGCCAAGCTCTCTTCTGTGATACTACGGTTCGTGGTTTAGCCGGAGATGCATTTGGCTCAAACCTAAAATAATCCTGCGTTTGTCACGGCTGATGTGGTCATCCCGTTAGTGGCGAGCTAGCAGTTAGATTTCATTGTTCTAGCGATGCTTCCGTGATCGGGCTTTGTGCTTATATCTACAAGAAGTTCATGGTCGTCGTAAGCGCATATGCAAAGGTAACGACATCAAATATCCTACTTATGTACACTTTTGGAGTAACTTTCAGTACAAAGTTGTCACTGTCAGATGAAAGTGTATATCAAGCCAAGTAGCCAACGAGGCGGTCGGGAGCATAAGAACGCTTGCTTTATTCTGCGCAGAGGTGAAAGTGATGAAAGTAGATAAGAATAAATCTGATGGAAAAATGAATCGTTAGGGGTATCGCGGTATCGCTTTCTTTGATTCTTTCTTCATCCTCTTCGCTTCTTACACCGACAGTTTATATGCAGGTGCAAGGATAATGGAAAAGCAACACTCGATTATGATTTTCAAGGTAACACACCAAAACAAATTTCAGAAAATTTAAACGGTTCTTGTCTTAACCCTTCTAAAGGATAATCTGTTTTGTTTGTTTTTTTTAAAGGTTTTCTTTGCCTTCACCATAGCAGTTGCAGCTATTTCTCATTCGATTTCATTGTCTCCTGATTCCGGCAAAGCTACCAATGCAGCTGCATCATGTACGCAAGACCATTAACATTCACACATCCGTTTTCATGGTTATAGACAGAGAATCAAAGATTGATCCAAGTGATGCATCTGGGAGAATGCTTGATAATGTTAAAGGAGATATTGAACACTGTCATACCTTGATCGTAAACACGTTTTCAGATTGTTCGAGGAAAACCAAATACTTCGGTAAGATACATTCATATTAGTTCAGATCAATTGTGTTTCAATATAAAACCGTTAGTGATAAATAAAGATAGAGAGTTCAAAGCAAATCATTGATGCACATCGTTGAGTTTATTGCCACCATTACTTTCTTCCTTCTTTTGTTAGTGTATTTCAGTTTAGCTTCTCATATTCAAACTCCTAGATTTTTCTAGCTATCTCTGGATCACACTCACCGACTCATATTTTTAAGCCAGTAATCTAATTTTAAGATTTTTGTTTACTCAATTGTATATTTGTATAGCTTAGGAAAATTTTCAGCAAAGATAGCAAGTGAGGAGGAACGCAAGATGTGGATCAATTGAGAACCTTCAGATCTCCGATAGCGATTCTTGAATGGTGGGGTCTCAGCGTAACGTTATCGTCATAACCAAATAAAATTTTCACGTAATACAAATGTCAACATTCAACAAAACCTTTTGTATGTTTAATTTTTTCCTTTTGATATTAGGAATTTGGTACCGTAATTTTATGATGTTTTGTTGATAATAGTTGAGTAAGATCGTTGTACTTGAGCCATGAACTTGCAAAACACTTTATATAGTGTAGTGTGCGCTTTGGAGATAATAATCAATTTATTAGGTGTAGTGTGCGCTTTGGAGGTTTCGATTGCAATATATATAAGAAAGGTTTAGGCCGTAACTTTAGCATATTCCAATTCAAAACAGTTAGAGAATATACCGTCATAATCTCATATCTTGACCATCAAATTTATTTATGGAAAATTAGATTTACTGATTTATTGTTAAAAACAAATAGAAGATTTGCAACTATATTGATTGGCTGGATATTTATGTTGTAGTATATACGATTTTTGTGTTTACAACTTCCGCCATTTTTTTTATATTCCAATATTCTTGTTTCCGATATTTTTGGTTTCTATATTTTTTGTTCTTAATTTGAACATATATTTGCAACTATAAAGATTACATGTGTATATTGCAAAGTTATTAATTTCGTTATATTAAAAAAATTGATTATTAAGATAATAATAATTTTTTCTGATTTCTCAGCTTTTAAAAAAAAAGTATTTGGGGTTTAGGAGTTTGACTCTATTTCATAATATACATCTAAAATGCAAGCTTCCAAATAAATATATAAACGATTTTGTTCATATATGTAAGATATTCATAGTTTAGAATAGGACATCATGTGTAGTTGAAATGTTGAATGTTGTAATCGATTGTCCCTAAAACATTGTTTGCCAGCTATGAATGGTTGGAACACTGATGTGTATATTAATGTATAGTTGAAATGTTGAAGAATGCAGGATCCAAAATGTGATAGAGATTGTACATAAAACATTTCATATGTTAAAACGTGAGTGTTGATGTAGCCACCAGATTTTTTGTTTCAATAGCTAAAATATAATCGAAGCTACTTTATTAGGAACTAGTGATCAGTCCCGTACTACGTACGGGTAAAGTTTTTTCAAATCAAAATTAGAATGTATTAAAACTATTTTTTGGTGTATATTGTGCCTTTTGAAACTTGAATACTTATACTTAGTTAGATCGATATATTTTAAGATAATGTAGAATTCTAGATCCAGAGAGGTAACTGATGAGATCCTTCACACAATTTATGTCCTGATATACTGCTATTGTAGTTTTAGATTCAGGGATTTTTGTTTTAAAGAGAAACTACAAATCTGATAACAAAATATGTACGTAACGATTAAAAAGTTAACAAATAACATCACCACATTTCTATAAAACTAGAAGCACAAAAAGGATTACCAACCTCATCAGATTACGCCTTCATATAGATAGTAGACATGAGTGTTTCTTGTTGGACGTTGCCCTTATTACATGAGTGTTTTTGACTCCCATTTACTGCCTTCTAATTATCATGGCTTTTTTTTCTTGCGGGACGTCTCATGTCTCTTAAGGGCCTTCTACGGTTGTATGTATGCTTTGACGCGAGTCTCTCTTACAGTCTCCTTCCCTAAAATATCATCATCACACAAAAAAGCACATTTCAGCTAAGAAAATTTTGATTTAATCTATTTTCAAAATGCTATTGACTTATTTTCTTCACAGTTTATCTTTTTCATGATGCATTATGTAGCTTTTGTCTGTATCTATAAAAGTAAGATAAAAAAAAGAAAGCTATAAACAGATTAGAAGAGAAAATTGTCTATGAAGAAAAATCAAATGACAGAAATTATAATTTGAGCAAGAACAATTTAGGCTTTTAGAATTACGAACATGGACTTTAACGTTCATTTGGCAACTTTGGCGTACCGCGTATCCGCCATCCACAACAAATGTGTTTTCCCCAAGTCTTTGAAAGGATTTTTTTCGAAGACTATTGTTATGCAACTTTTGGCCAATAGAAGTTTTCAATCTATCTGGTTGGGATTTGAAATTTTTACCACACTTTGAAGAGAGTTAGATGCCTAGCCCTTGCAAATAATATTGGAATATTACAGTTTCCAGAATAATCTATTCTATTAAAATAGCAGTATGACCTATTGATAAAAGTATTGTCCAACTATTATTTCTTTTATTTTTATCACTATTTAGAATATTATTTATTATGTTTTATGCCATTAGACTTATATTTAAATTACAATTGAAAAGACCTAAAAAGATGTAAAACAAAAAATATACCCGTCAGAATCTAGTAAGTGAGTTAAATCTTCTGTAGAAAGAAAGAAAAACTGCTCCAAAAATCGTGAGGACATGGGAGTAGTGGAAAATATCATGGATTTTTTGTATAGGAAAAATAGAAAATAGTTGATAGACAAACATACGCAATTGTTTTTTGATTTATCTGTATTTTCATTTTTAATTTGTAAAATAAATTCCACATGTCAGAATTTTATTGGTGAGGTGACTTGTGATTTATTATATAAGGGATGAAGATCGACATGTTTTTTTTTTAATTAGATTATTCTGTAGGGAAAGGAACTTTTGAAATAAATTGTAGCTGGATTAAAAGGTTTATCAATAATATATTTATACAATTAAAAGCATATGTTTAAATACAACCAGTGGCATGACTTTAAAACTTCAAAATTATTTGTATTTTGTACTATGCTCTTTATATTTGTCATAATTAATATAAATTTATAAAACTTTTATAAATAACAAACACATATATACAAATATTACATCAATATTAATTAATAAAATCTTACACTAAAATATAAAATTATAAATACAAATTTATAATTAAATATTAAAATACAAGCAAAATACCACTTTCTTGTATGTCTAATTATAATTTTAAAATATTATAAATTTTATTTTAAAAACTGTAAGAAAATATTAAGTTTCTTTTGTAATATTCTTGTTGTCAGATTTGAGTTTTAAAATATTATAAAATTTATTTTAAAATTTTGTTTGATTTTGAAGCTCTTTTTTAGAGCAAAAAACTCAATATTTAAAGTTATATAGTTTCTTTTGTTGATGCTCTAAGTACTATTAATATTACTTTCAATGGAATTACAATGTACTTCAGTTTATACGTAAGATAAGCAGAGCCGTGCTTGGTGAAGAAAATTTAAAGCACGCTTAGGGCATCAGTTTTATGTTTGTAGGGCATATTTATACAAACACTATTTTGTATGTCAATTGGTAAAACATTTCTGCGTGAGTTTTTTCTTAAACTTAAACCTAGATGACTACTAATATTGTTAAGATTTCTTTTCTACAATCGCAATTTAGTTTTTAAAAATAACTAGATCTCGATCCGCGCATCCGCGCGGATTTTTTTTCATTTATTTTATATAAGTATTTTGTTTTCAATTCTAAATTGGTATATATTATAATATATATGTGTCTATCAATTTTTAAAACATAATAAGTTTACGGTATATTTTTTCATTGAATAGATTGTTTCAAACTTTCACATGTATTTGTAACTTCTTCTATATATATATTTTCGGATTATTATTTCATTATTAAAATCGTAGCTATATATATAAAAATTAGTAAAATATTATTTTACTGTCATATTAAAATATATTGTAACATTTCACAAATTTAGAAAGTCTTAAAAAAATTAAATTTTCTGCTTCATAGTTTTATATTATCGAGTAAATAATTAGACATTTAGTTTTTGTTTAATTTTTAAAATAAATTATATAGTTTAAAATTTGTTTTCATTGGTTTAAGGGAGTAAAAATTAATCACTGTTAGATAATATGATTTTTGTTATTTAAAAAAAAATCTTTATAATTTTAAAAGTTAACATCGATAAATATTTAAATATTTAACATATAGAAGTATAGTATTACAAAATTAAATTATATCTATTGTTTAAATCCAATTATTGATAGCCCAATAAAAATTTCTCGTAGGCCCAAAATTTAAATGATAAGATTAGAGATTAAATGTAACATGACCTTATAGAATTAGGTCCATTAGGTCAATTTTTTAAAAAATCACACATGAATCAAAGTTGTGACTTATGTTTTAATATATAAGATTAGTTACAATTATATCTACATTTAGTTTTTATTTTATTTTATTATCTCTATATTTTTCTGAGTTCGTTAATTACTTTTTATATAATATCCTTAGACCACTTTCTTTTTATATATGATTATTATTTATTTTAAAATTGTAAAGTAAGCTTTGTGAATGAAAATCAATATGATTATTACTTTTAAAGATGATATATATTGTGTGTTGCAGCTTTTACAAACCATAAAATAACAAGTTTTTTGGGTAAACTTTTATTCTGTAATTTTTTTTTGTATTATTTCATTGCAAATCATTCTGGTAAAATTTTACGAAAAACAAATTCGCATATGGCATAAGAATCTCTAGGAACGGCTCTAAGATAAGAATAGTCATTTAATATAATCATACAACATGCCTTTGATAAAATCATGTTACGTGTGTATTGTTACTCCATGTGCCATCATCGTTTATTTTATTGTATATGTTCAATAAATTATAAGTTGACATGATATCTATCTTATGCTGGGTTTAATTTGGTTATTTGGTGTTGACAAAAAAAAATTTGGTTATTTGGTTTTCCATTGCTTTGATTGCTTTGAAATCTTTGCCATTGTTGTTTCCGTTTCGACTCCGAGACGTATATCTAGTCCCAATCAAAATTCGTCCATCTTCCCAATGTCTTGGACTTTGCATCATTCGCAAACTGAACCGGTGACGTCTCCGTCTCGTAACTCAGTCATAATCAGCGAGATAAGTACAGGGGATAAGTAGCCTCATACTTTATAAATGATGGCTAGGTTTACTCCTTTGTTAGACAAACTAACAAATATATTATCCTAGTACCAAAATGTCTAACGTACGTATTACACCAAAACAAATGTATTACGTAAGTTATTTTGTTATTAATAATAAATGACAGGCCTGGGCATAATATCCGTAACCCGAAATCCGAACCAAACCCGAACCGAAAAATCCGATCCGTATCCGGTCCGAAATGTAAAAAATATCCGAATGGATTTTGTAAGGTGGTACAAAACATATTCGAATCCGAAATGTTATTAACTGAACCCGAATGGGTAACCCGAAAAACCGAAAAACCCGAAAAATCCAAAAAAATATCCGAAGAAACCGATCCGAATGTCCAAAATAATATACAATATAATTATATGAAACATGAATATGTACTTCAAATATTCAATTTCATATTTATTTTGATATATATGTTATCTAACAATAAGTATTTAAAATTTAAATAACTACCTTAAATACTTAATTATATATATAAATAAATATATATTTCTTATGTTTTACTTTTAAATTTTTAGATTTTATTTCAGGTATATCCAAATCGATCCAATATAACCCGAATCCGAATGATATATGATTACTTTATGGGTTCTATGATGTGATACAAAACCGATCCGAACCCGATGTGTTATATCCGAACCCGGTCCGTACTTGCAAATTTACTAGAATGAGACCTACGATGTGTTATAAAAGAGAACCGAAATCCGAAAATCCCGATCCGAACACCAACGGTATCCGAACGCCCAGGCCTAATAAATGTAATAAAAATTCCAAGCAAAAAGCTAGAAAATTTTGATTTTTGGTTTTTGTTTACAAATTGACAGTTATTCTAAAAACTAGTTATTTCTCAAAAAGTTTGATCGGATGAAAATGGTTTTTGGAAAACAAAAACCAAAAACTATTATACAAGCTAGAAACAATCAACCAAGTGTATATGCTTTATAGTTAATATTTTGATTTGATATTTCGGTTTATTATATTATGTTAAGACAATGATATTTATCTATCTGAGACATGTCTTTAAACCAATCAACTATACTCACTATTCGTATTGTTCGAGTATTTCCATTTTGGAGCCATTATTAGTTTGGGTTGGTTAATATTTTGAACCGACATTTTTATTTAGTACTTTCTATTTCTTGTGATACTGATAGGTTGATTGTTTGCAGATTCTACATTAGTTTTTAGTTTTTGATTTACCAGAAATCACTTTTTATCCAATCATGATTCTGGTAAAATAGATTTTCTATTTTTTAGGAAAACTGGTTTTTGTTTCTTTTTATTATTTCCTTCCTAGAAACCAAAGTCCCTATTTTATGAGCTTCTCCCTAGGAAAAGCTACGACCAAAACCAAAAACATGATTTTTTTTTTGTTAACTAATTTTAGCTAAATAATGTACCATATAAGACATAGAGCTATTACACTACAACCACAGGAAGCAAAGCAAACGTAAACCTTAAATAATGCATCACCCAAGTCTCTAGTTTTAGGAAGCCTGCTAATCATACACATTTGGTTCAAACCCTCTTCTCTACGTCCAATCTAGAAGGTATTTTGCTCCCTGAAAATATTTTTTGTAGTTATCTATTAATTAATATATATAATATAGTTATGGTTAATTTTATTTTAAAAATTATGGATCTACCGATTTTACTTATTGTTTTAAAGGTACGGTTTCTATATATATTACTAGGTGTTTTCCTGCACCATGTGCAGTGATAAATTTTTTAAAAGTTAAATTATATTTAAAATGAAATTTATTAATATTATATATTTTATTAATTTTGACTAATATTTAATATAAAGTTGATTATTTAAGCATAAAATTAAGAATTTTTTTTTTTGTTTATTTTAAATTACATTTAATAATGTATATGAAATATATTTAAAATTCGAATCTTAGATAAATTTTTTTATCGATTTATTTTGGTTAAATGTATTAAATCAACTTGTATAAAATTACTAAAAATCATATAAAAATTGAATAGTTATTAAAAATTATAACTAAACAATACTTATAAAATTTGTAGATGTCTAAAAGAAACTAATGAAATTACGATTAACAATTTATTAATTTAAAAAAAAGATGTAGAAAATTTTGAAAATATTAGTAATAAAAATTGTATAATTATAAAAATACAATTAAATAATGTATTTCGAAATTTAAAATGCATATTTTAATATATTTATTTTAGTGATGATTATGAATTACTACCGTATTTTAAGAAGTTTAATAAAAATATAAATCAACATTAAATGTAATGTATTAGTTATTGTCATATTCTATAAAGTGTACCAAAAATATATGTCAGTAATAAATGTGATTGTCCATGCAATATTAAGTATAAGCTATGTCATCAATCTTGTTAGCCATGTTATCATTGTTTTTGTAAAAATGATTGTAGATAGGACATGTGGCAAAATCACTTCGCAAATATAGTCTAGGGAATATCTACAAGTTTATTATATACATTTATAGTTATATATTTGAAAAATTTGTGTCTACATAGAGAATTAAAATTTTATTCTAAAATATAGTTACAACATAAATACATGCATTGTTCTATAATTATGATAACAATACGTAGGAATTTACCTCTATAGCTATTAGTAGTTATTTATAATAGTTACATAAATTTAACTATTAATGGTGTATTTTCTTATAGGTATGGCACAGCAAGGGCAATCATCAAATGGCAAAGAGATATTTATTTACTAACTAAATTATTTTAATTGACTGATTATATAATTTAATTGACTAACTTATCTATGATGTTACTATTAAAGGGGAAAGATATCATCTTAACCAATACGATGGAGCCAGTCCGCCCAGTAGTTATAAAAAAATGTTTAACAAACGAAATTCTTCGCTACAATCTGTTATTGAAAGAACTTTTGGTGTGTGAAAAAAATGGCGGGTTTTAAGAGATAAGCCAAGATACAACATACATGTTCAAAGAAGAGTTGTTACAGCTACAATAACTCTACATAATTATATCAGCCTATCAAATTTAGGAGATGTTGATTTTGATTCAGACTATTCAACTGGTAATGTACGATTCAGATGAAGGCGAAGAACATAATAACACTCATGTGCACTATATGGAAGACATTCGAGATCAAATTTTTCCATCTTTATGGGATTCAAGATAATTTTTATTTTATATTCGAATTTTTTGTTTTAAAATACTTTTTAATAAGTTTATGTATGCTTTGATGATAGTATTTTATTTTTTTTATTTTTCAATAAATAGATATTTTACTATTCATAATATTTTAAATTTTATTATTTTTAAACGCAAAAACCAAAATCTAAAACCACCAATCAAGTTTTTCAAAAAATCAAAATCTACTGCAAAATCAAAAACTAAAATCCAAAAACCAAAATCTATTATCTAACAAAACAATAGACTTAATATATAAAAAATATCTAAAATATACAATATTTTGGAATTGTCCAAAATATTTTACAATATTTTGGAATTGTCCAAAATATTTTACAATATATAAAAATTATCAAATAAATGTCTAAAATAGCCAAACAATAACCAAAACGCTAAAAATAGTTGAAATATCTATTGATTCTCTATCCAACTATATAAGCCAAACTACTTTATATGTTAAATTTAGGTATTTCAGCATACATTATTCAAATTTATATGTAATATATTTTTATTTTTAGATTTGAGAAATTTAAAGTATATATGAATTTTAAAATTTTAAAATAATTTACATGAGTTATTCAAACCCACAAAGATCCAAACCGAACTCGACCCTGAATTTATAAATACCCGAATGGAGCTACAAAATTTAACCCTGAAAACCCAAAATTTGAGTAGAGCTGGACCAACCCCGAATGAGTAGATAAACCCTCTCCCCTACTACATTTGAAACATTATACATTACAAACTGCCACAAAGTACAACATACAATGTTATAATACAAATCAATTACTTATAAAGACAATATACTATATAGACGTCAAAAAATATTTATTACATCCACATATATTATATAATATAAAAAAACTGACAAATTCGAAAACCGTAGAATATAATCTGGATAATTTTAAACAAGATCTTACAAAATAATATCTGCGCACAGCACGGATCGGTATCTAGTCTCCATTAAAAGAAGTGTCCATTCGGTGAATACACTTTCTCATCATCACCATGTATCGATAAGTGGTGGCTCAAATTACATAACCCCTGCAGCCATATAGGTTAGTTTTGTTTATTACTTAGCGACAAAATCTCATTTATTTCCTTTTTAAGGATCGACGAATCAAATGATATTTTTATTCTAATTTTTGTTTCTTTTTCTTCCTATAAATCAAAATTTACTTTGCCATAATGCTTAAATTCCTCTTATTATCAATTATAATGATACAAATTGAAGCCTAGATATAGAAGTAAATACAAGAGTGTATACCTATATTTTTTATTAAAATAAAAATAAACTATAATTGCGGATAGAATACATAAATAATTAACCGAATTTGCCGGATGTGGAGGCAATCAAGAAAGCCGCATAAGTGAATATATATCCTACAGAAAAGTGAGCTAATCCAACTAATCTTGCTTGCACAATTGAAAGAGCTACTGGTGTACGGTCATGAGTCCATGCTAAAGTTTCAATCAATTCCTGCCAATAACCACGCCAGGAAATTAAGAACATAAATCTAGTAGCCCAAACAAAATGCTCAAATAAGAATATCAATGCCCAGACATAAATGATTTATACCAAATAGGTTATATCCATTGATAAGTTAATGAAGAGTTTAGCCATATATAGTCTCTTAACCCTCCCATCAAATAAGTGGAAGATTCATTAAATTATGAAACATTACCTTGCCATAATGTGATGTGTTTCCAATGCCAATAAAAACTAACTCATCCAATAGTAATTAACATCGAGAAAACTACCAAATAAAATGTGTCCCAAGTCGAAATATCACAAGTACCACCTCGTTCTGGACCATCGCAAAGAAACTATACCCAACATCCTTTTTATGTGGCATTTATTTGGAACCGCGTGCATCTAAAACACATTTTACTAAGATCAATGTATTAGTATGTAAACCTAAAGCAATACCATGATGAACCAAGAAATCTCCGGGACCTATTGTTAAGAATAATGAATTACTATTCTCATTAGTAGCATTTAACCAGCCGGGCAACTATACGCTTCGACCCACATTAAATGTTGGCCCATTTGTCGAAGATAAAAATACATCAAATACATCAAATCCATTACAGATTCAATAAATCAGATCCAAATATGCAAAAAACTTCTAGATATTCGGACCCGTCTCACTCCTAGCGCAAAGTGAATTTTGCCATTCTTCATTTTTAGGGTTAATAGATTAGAAAATGACAAGAATAGTATTTTCTTTCCTTTGACTTGCGATTTTTGTCACATAGTTCCAACTATTTTAAATTATATATTTGCGACTTTAATGATTTTTCCTGTTATTCTTATTAAGTTTAATCAAAATATAATAAATCTAAAACACACATATCATTTTATGATTAAAATTTTAAAATTAGACTTGCACGTTGGGTTTTCGGATCGGGTTAAGTTCGGTTCGTTTTAGGTATGAGTCCTTTAGATCCTCGAAATTTGGACCAAACTAGGTTCTTGGAAATTTCTGGTTTGGGTTCGGATCGGTTCCTCTTGGGTCCGGATTAATTCAAGTCTATAATTAAAATATCTGTAAAATACCTGTAATTTATGGGTCCATACTAGGTCCGGATCGGGTTCGGATCTTTATGATACAAAAAGACTAGAAAATACCTTAACAATATCCAAAATATATCCAAAATTCGTCATATTAAATAACAAATATGAACTATTAATAATTGAAATTACACATTTAAAACTCTAAATTTGACATTTAACAGTTTTTTTTTTTACGTCGACATTTAACAGTTTACATTACTTAAAATGTTGTAAAATAGTAATAAATATTACTAGAAATAGAAATTTCAACTAAATCAGGTAAAATATAGAAAATAGAGCACATTAAATAATAACTTTGAATATTCATGTTTTTAGGTCGGGTAGAATCGGTTCTTATCGGGTTGAGTTTATTCGGATTGGTTCTTTTCAGATCCAGTCTATTCAGGTTGGTTCTTTTCGGTTCTGATTCTTTCGAAATGAGGAATTTTGGACCTAACTAAATACTTATAATTTTTTGGTTCGATTTTGGTCGGCAATTTATAGATTGGTTTTAGTTAGGATTACAGGCGAGCAATGAATTAGTAAAGGAGGTGCCCTAATTTCAGTCGCTCCCAGGCACTAAGATCGAGGCGCCGCATCTTCATTCTCCTTCCGGCGCCGGTGGAGCCCCTGCTTGCCGGCATCGCCTTCTTTCTCTCTCGTGTTCAGCTATGTCCCATCTACCTCCTTCTGTTATGCTTTTCGCTTTTGTTTTGTTGCTGCTTGAGCTGCAGTTGGAGCCATGGAAGCGGCCTCCGGCGAGTGGTGACACGGCTTCTGGTCGCGTTTTATCCACCTCTGACTTCGGCCTCTCTCCCGCTGACCCGGATCTGCTAACTGAGACTCGTTCTGGTGCTCAGCCACTGCATAGTTCGAAGAGTTTGCGTCTCCGTTGCTCTCCTACAAGACCTTCCTTCCGGCACCGACGAGCTGCCTTATCCTGTCCTCTTGTCGCCTCCGCTAGCCTCAGATCTATCTACTGTTCCGATTATCACAGAGAGCTCAGGCCTCTTGCATCTGTTGGCTACTATTTCCCTCCCACGTCACAAGCTACCTCCATCTTCCCCATTACAGTCGTGAAGTACTTCACTCTTCGGTCCGAGGTGGTTTCCACTATCTCCGGTGATTCTTTTGCGTCCGGTCTGCGACTGTTCTCTAATCCCGTCCAATCACTTGTTCCCCTTCAACCCCACTGTCATCGCATCTCCTTCAACGCTACTGCCATCGTCACTTCTCGTTTCTATGGAGCTAAGCTATATCATTTAAATCTCCACCTCTTAGTGACCGCCGGATCTATTGTGCAAGAGTGTGGTTTCGCCAGATTTGCTAGTTACATTCTCACCGTTGCGTCTCCATCACACTACGTCGTCTCAAGCATCGACGGTTCTTCACATTGCCGGATCTGTGGCCCTCCCAATCTCCTCGTCGCTGGAACTATTATTGTGCAAGAGTGTGGATTCGCAAGATTTACTAACTTCATCACCGCTGCGCTTCCATCACATTACGCCGTCTCAAACATCGACGGTTCTTCACAAAGTCAACTATGCGACCTTCAAACCGGAGCTGTTGTTATCTTTAACGGATGTTCTCAGATTTCTTGCTCATGTCGTACCTCTACTCATCGAGTCTTCACTTGCGTGTTGGGACCCTTGCTCGTCAGAACGAGGATCTCATCGTCTGAAGAAGCATTAGCGACGAGTTGTCGGCTAGTTCCACGCATGAATTCGGTATCGTCTCTATCTCGAGTAAAACTTTCATTTCACTAAACTAACATTACCAAGAAAAGAAGAATAACATGGTTGTAGTACTTTTAGAAGAACTTTAAAATTATAAAAATGTATTTTGTCGTCTTATGAAAATGTTTATGTTCTAAATATTATGAGATAAGACTAACTTTGGATAATGATTATCCATTAAGCAAAATATCTTGTTTTGTCTTTTTGTATTAAGTCGGTCAATCTAACCGACTTCTTCCTTTATATATATTGCTCTCATGTTCATTTGTAAACGTTAAGTTAATAAGATGAAAAAGACTCATCCTTTGACTCTCTCTTACGTAATACATATATTATAAAAGTCAGCATCTTATATCCCTCTCTCTCCACCGATCAACCGATATATATAAAGAAAGAAGAAGAACATCAGATCCTTACTTATTTTTTTTACAACACGTTATCAGCACGAAGCTCTGACCAACTAAAGTTTATCAATCCGAAAATTCTTAAACCAGTCGAGGTAATGTTTAAATTTATGTGCTTCAATATACTTAATTTATTTAAATTTTATTATTGTTCCGGTGTGAGAGGCTAGGCCTTCTCCGTTTATTTTCGGGATGATAGGCGTTGCCTTTCCTGACTGATCGTTATGGTAGGCTATGCCTTCACGATCAGAGAAACACGTGGTAGACATTGCCTCCGTGAATAAAAATAAATAAAGGTCAAAAATGGCAGACTAAGTCTCCTCGGACCTTGAAATAAGTAAAAGTCAAACTGGTAGACCATAACTCCTCGGACTTTGAAAAATGATCAATATGGTAGTCTAAGACTCCTCGGATCATGTGGGAGGCTAAGCCTCCAATTTTATTTATGCTCTTTAAATTTCTGTAATTTAAATTCATACCTTTAGTTTATGCATTTCAATTTCCGTCTTTATATATTATTATTCTATGAATTCGGTTATCATATCAAATTTGACAAAGCTCAAAATAAATGCCCTTGATATTACGGGAAATAGTTATATGACCTGGGCAGTGGGTGCAAAGATGCACCTGAGAAAAAATGAGCTTTGAGAAATCATCGATAAGTTGAAACTATATCGGATGAGAAAAAGATAAAGCCATGATAATTTACACCACTTTAATGATGGTTTATAAGATGAGGTGTATCATGAGAAAGATCTAGAAGATCTTTGAATAATCAAATCCTTGAAAGAAAGGATTCACCAAATTTTTGGAGTTGATGTAAATCCTCCGTGAGAATTGAAAAAGAAAAGAAACTCATGATACTAAAC
>NC_027754.1:22376887-22377025 GCF_000695525.1 Brassica oleracea var. oleracea
AGAAGAACCTGATACTGAAAAATGTCTGAAAGAAGGCATAGATGAAAAGGATCAAGATAAACCAAATAAAGATGATCCAGATGACGAAAAGGGAACATAAAAGTATGAGATTTCCATCAACTACACCCTTGATGAAAG
>NC_027754.1:22377269-22391104 GCF_000695525.1 Brassica oleracea var. oleracea
AAATTGATTTTGAGGAAATGTATTCTCCGGTAATGGATGCAATTATGTTTAGATTTTTGATGAGCCTAATGGCATCTAAAAATCTTGAAATGCATCTTATAGACGTTTTGACTACATATTTGTATTGATCGTTGGATAACGATATATGTATGAAACTCCCTGAGAGATTGAAAAAGCCAGGGGCATTGAAAGAAAAAAGAATCCAGGGAGATTTGTTCGGTCAAGTTACATCGATCACTTTACGGATTAAAGCAATCCAGACGCATGTGGTACAATCGCTTAAGTGAATATCTTTTGAGTAAATGATATGTGAATGATGCGATATGTCCATGCGTTTTTATAAAGAAATCGTCATCTGTCTTTGTGATCATTGATGTATATGTAGATGACCTGAACATAATTGGAACTCAAAAGGAGATTGATGATGCTCGAACTCATATGAAAGAGGAGTTCGAAATGAAAGATCTCGGAAAGATAAAGTTTTGTCTTGGGCTCCAGATAGAGCATCTCTGAAAAAGAATAATTGTGCATCAATCAAATCATACGAAAAGGCTATTAAAACGCTTTTGTATGAATAAAGCGACTCCTTTGAGTACTCCAATGATAAATAGATCTCTCGATGTTGAAAGAGATGTTTAAAAGATCCTTGTAAGATCTTACATAAATAAGTACTTTGGAGATGCTAATGGTAATAAAGCATATGTGAGCTTATATATCTTGCGAGTTGTATTTGATTAAATATACTTTTAGATACTAATGTCTTTGCAAGATCCTGCTCATTTCCTATTCATGGAAATTAGAACGGTGTCGAGAATATCTGTTCTCTCCAAGGTATGTTTTAAATTAGGGTTGATTTATTCTAGAAAACCCGAGTTTGGTATGGTTTTGCAGATACATGCTATTTATAAAGTCGAACACAAACTGGATATGGTTTTACAATTGGTGAAACCGCGATTACATAGCGTTCCGAGAAACGATCCTAGGTTTCGACTTCTTCAAAGCATGTCGAGAATATGTGTGGCTTCGGTCAATGAGTGACCACATAAGAATTAAGCAGAATAGTTAACGAGAAAGAGCTGACGAAAATATTTGAGAATAATTCGGCGTGGGTCGCTCAACTCAAAGAAAGCTATAACTAGAGTGAAGTACATCCCTCCAAGATTTTTCTCATACATACGAGAACTCGAAAAAAATAAAGAAGTGGACATCGAGTATGTATGGTCATACGATAATTTGGTTGACTTGTTCACAAAAGCTCTTCCGACTACAACATTCAAGAATGCAGCATTTGCGTGACATGTGACGAGAAAACTATGTCCACTATTCTCAGGGGGAGATTACGGCAGTGTACTCTGTTTTCCTTGACATGGTTTTTGTCCCAATGGGTTTTTCAATGACCAGGTTTTTAACGAGACACTACGTAATACAAAATGGATAATCAAGGGGGAGTATTATGAGATAAGACTAACTTTGGATAATGATTATCCATTAAGCAAAATATCTTGTTTTGTTTTTTTGTATTAAGTCGGTCAATCTAACCGACTTCTTCCCTTATATATATTGCTCTCATGTTCATTTGTAAAAGTTAAGTTAATAAGAAGAAAAAGACTCATCCTTTGACTCTCTCTTACTTAATACATATATTATAAAAGTCAGCATCTTATATCCCTCTCTCCACCGATCAACCGATATATATATATAAAGAAAGAAGAATAACATCAGATCCTTACTTTTTTTTTTTACAACACTAAAGTTATTTTTTACTGACAAAAAATGGTTTACAAAGCACACGATTTGTGTTTTCATCAACGTCTCTTGTAAAAAAGGTCGAACAAATAATAAAACAAAATAAATCGGTATACGTAAATAAATAATTCATTGGAATCATGTTTTGACATTATTGGCTACTGAGCTGAGGAACTTTTGTCTTATATTCAGCGGCGACTTCATGCTCAGCTTGTTGTGCCTCCGTCGTCACTGCCGGGATTTCACCTTGTTGAACTGGCATCATCTCCTCCATATTAGGTCCCACATTCCCATGCTGGTATTGATCACAAAGTTGATTATTTGTTTTTTTAAATATTTATATTGCTACTAATACTTAGTGTAGTAATTGATTAAAAATGTCAAAGACCTGGTTGATAGAAGCGAATAACGCCGAGGATGAGTACGCTTGAGCCCACTCGGTGAACATTTCACCGTTATTATTTGTCACGTGGCATTCGCTCATATTGTTTTGGTTAGAACTTGAGCTACTCCCTTGCAACAATGGTTCATACATAGCCGATGACAATTCTCTGCCAATTTTTGTTTTAACCCAAAAATAATTAAAAACCATTTATGAAGAAACTGTACTAATGTAAATGTTTTGATCTGAACACAAAGATATACTTAGAGTAAGCTTATAAAACTATGAAATACCTGAGTTGATTAGAATGGGCCGATGGATCAAATAAATGGGTTTGGTTGGGTCCATTTTCAGGCAACCAACCTTCTACGACTCCGTTTAAGAAAGGACCTACAATGCTTTGTTGCATAGTAGATGCTTCGTATGTAGGTAAATGGCCGCTTAAGAGATTCTCTCGTCGTTGGACAACATGTGTTAACGTGTCGACAAGTTGCTTCTCACAAACATCATAATCCTCCATGCTAGTGAATCTTACTGGATCCGGTTCGTATCTCCTGCTCAAATTAGGTTATATAAAGGGATCATTAATTTAATTAACATCGTTTATTAATTATAAACATATAGAACTTGTTTTTTTCGAACTAAAACCTTAGTTCTTCTTCTGCCATTTGGAGTTGTTGTTGTAACCTACAGACTTCTTGCTCAAGTTCCTAGATATTCGGTTTACAAGAGAGATTAAGCGGCTAAGCTACTACGTAAAATTTTTTTATATCAATATAATGTTTAAGTTAATAAATATTAATCACCTCGACGTCGGACTTAATGGCTGCCGGGCTTTCAAATATAGAAACAAAACAAAGTTAATTGAAAAGTTTAAATTTTTATCGAAAAGTGTGTATGTTGAACTATAGAAATTATAAATCGATTGTAAAGACAAAGAAGAAAGAAAGTTTCAGACCTTGTAATTTGAAGAGCGATGTCATTTTCGGTCTTGAGTTGCTGCAAAATCCTCAGTAGATACTGTCATGCAACAAAATTATTCTAGATCAATAGATATATAACACACCATAACACATTTTTGAGAAAAGAACTAATCAGTAGGATCAGTCAAACCTCTTTGCTTTGAATATCCCTGCAAAAGAAAAAAAACAGGAAGAGGTCAATATGTGAATTAATTGATTTTTAATTTTAAGTTATGTACAAATGATTATGTAATGCAAGAAGAAATTGATACATACGGGCGTCTACCCTGGTCCGGAAAGACTGCACTGAAGAAAAAAAAAACAAATAAATAACCATAAGCAAAACCTAATAGCAATCAAATATATTAAAATCGAGAATTCAAAAAAAAAAAAAAATGAAAGGAAACTAGTGTTAGCTTACTTCTCTCGTTCTTGGTTAGGAAGATTAATAAACCTTGCGAAAACGTCTTCGATCCTGAAGAGATAATTAAGAGATATGATCATATGCATGGTCTATAATATATAGTTCATATTTCATCTCTATTCAAATCCAAGAAACCTAGCAATTGAAAATGTTAATTAAGGTCAATAGGGTGTAATGATAATACCGAGTTTTGCCAGAAAAGAGGCTAAGACGATCGGAAGGAGAGAACATGATAAGAGCAATGTCAATGTCACAGAGAATCGATAATTCATAAGCTTTCTTAATCAAACCATTTCTACGTTTTGAGAACGTAACTTGTCGGTTCGTTGTGTTCTCGATTCTCTTGATCTCCAATTTCACCCGACCCATATTGACTACGCAAGAAAGATATTTCTCTTCAAGCAAATCGAATTGGGTGTAATGCTAATCAGCAATCACCAAAAAAAAAACTTGTTGGCAGAGGATATTGTTAATATACGGAAGGTGGGAGAAGGTACGTAGAATTAGGCTATTCCGGAGGAACTAAAAATAGAATGTTTGACTAAGTTTCCTCCTCGTGCCTTGTTTGGTTGTAAACCCTTAAAGCCTTAGGCCATGATTAACCCGGGCTCTTATGGTAGGCTTCTTAGTTTCGGCTAAGAACCATTTCTTACCTTTTAACTAACAAAAGTTAAGAACCATCTCTTAAATAAGAGATATAAGAACCGACTCTTAGCCGAAAAATGTAAAAAAAAATGTCAAATCAGCTCCTAAGAACCCCAAATTAAGAGCATGGATTAATCATGCTCTTATATCACTTAATCATTTGGAGATCTCTTAAGCTTACTTTTTTTTCTTTAAATATTTGGATAAAAGAAAGGGCTTCATTACTAACTATCATGCTTTCTTGAACGCCGAAGTATGCATTTTCAAGTATCTTATCACAATGGAGTTGCAAGGTACTAAATCAAGTTTATATTAGTATGTCCATATTTGAGTTAAAATTTATTGGATACAAGTAACATCGTCAAGGGTCGTTAGGACTTTGTTGTTACCAACCCATAAATGAGAATATGATCTAATATATAATAAACTAGGTGATTCTTTCGTGCTCATGCAAAGCACCACGAGAATAAAAATTTACAAAATAAGTAAACTATAATATTAAAAATATTTGCTTTTGTTTGTTTATAGGTTTTAAATAATTTTGTAATTTGTATGTATGATGAAAAATTGTATTAAGTATCTTTATGTCACCATCTTAATTAGATATGTGATTTCAAATATAATATTTTGTATTAGTTTAACTATTCGTTACGGTATGTTGATTTGTTTCTAATTTTTTTAAATTGACGATGAATTTTTGTTTTTTATTGTAATCAGGTTAAAATTGACTTATTAGTTGGTAGTTCAGTTTATCCTCTTATATTTGTAAATATATTTTATAAAATTTTGTATGGTTTGATATATCTTGTTTTAAAAATGGAAAAGAGAATTACCAAATCAGAAATGCATTAATAAACATAACTTGTAATATTATGAAAATTAATGCACATATATGAATATATATATATATCCATATAATAGATAAATCATAATAATTGGTTTGTTTAATTTTTCATATTTTGATTGGTTTCGTTATTTATATTTTGGTATATTGGGTTATATCATTTTTTGAAATGAATCATATTTTTTTGTTATAATTAGACTAAAATAAGAATAATATTGTTAATTATAACTTTTTTAGTTTTTCCTTAGGTTGATAAAAAATATTGTTGTATAATTTTATATATGTAATTTTGATAAAATATATGTTTATTTTTTTAAATTTATAGATATTTATTTTTTGTTTATGTTTTTTGGACAAATATAAAGAAAAATAAATTTCGTTTATATAATCTATCTTTTTATATTGGGGTTTTTGCAAATATGTCTCAAAACTTGAATCCAAACACAAAACTAACCTATGTTTTTTTTGGAACTTTGACTTGGCTCTTTCATCCCAAAAGTTCAGATTGTTCACGAAAATGTCATCACTTTTTTTTCTTTTCGAAAATGCATATTTTACTCTATCACCCTCTTCTTCCTCAAGTATTCACAATATTGTCATTGCCATCAATATACCAACCACCATGAACAACCAATTTGAAGCTCTTAATGCACCTAAAAATCGATTTACGCTCTTTTTTTCTCAATTCTTAAGAAGTAAAACAACATCTCTTTCACTTTCTCTCAATATTCATCCAAAAAACCCAAGATTTTGATTCTAAAATATTTATGGTTCATAAAGCCATTGAAGCTTATGATTCTTGGTGGGTCACATGTGTTTGAGATTATAGGTGTTTGGAGAAGACTTATGTGTGTTAAACAAGTTATCTCACTGGTTGAAACTATGAAATTAGTTTTTTTTTCTCAAATCTGTTCGTCCAGACGACTTACATGAAGTCTTATGGTCATAGCAGATATTAGTTTTGCAATTGACTTTTACATGTGTTGTTATAGACGACTTACATGGAAGTCGTCCATCTTTGTTTGTTAAAAAAAAATTGGAGACGACTTCCACGTAAGTCGTCTAGGGTAAACGGGTTAGTTTTACATTTGACTGGATTTTGTCAGAAATTTGACTTTTCCTGGACGAATTACACGTAAGTCGTCTAGTAGAAAATTAAAAAATCAATATTTTGCTATACCTAAGTCGTCTCAGGTTAGTTTTGCAATTGAAAAATAAAACAAAAAAAAAATATTTTTTTCTAGTCAACTTACACGGAAGTCGTCCGTCCGACGACTTACATTGAAGTCGTCCAAGATTTTATTCCGATATTCTGGTCAAACCTTGCTGATCTTGGACGTTAAGTCGTCGGACGGACGACTTTCGTGTAAGTCGTCTAGAAAAAAATATTTTTTTTGTTTTATCTTTCAATTGCAAAACTAACATGAGACGACTTACATGGAAGTCGTCTAGGTATACAAAATATTGATTTTTTAATTTTTTATTGGACGATTTACATGTAAGTCGTCCAGGAAAAGTCAAAATTTTGACACAATCCGGTCAAATGCATAACTAACCCGTTTTCTGAGACGACTTACATGTAAGTCGTCTCGAGTTTTTTTTTTAACAAACAAAGATGGACGACTTCCATGAAAGTCGTCTAGATTAAAAATCAATTGCTAAACTAACCTAAATGAACGACTTCCTAGAAGTCTACCAGACGACTTCTTACCAGACGACCTCCGTGGAAGTCGTATGTGTCAATGTTTAATAAACTTTCATTTTCTCTAAGACTATAAAAACTTTTTAATCTTTTTTTGTTAATTCATGTATATTAGTCAATATTGGGGCTACTGAATGAAATTTATAACTTAGTTGGTGATATTTATGGGGTTACCAACATTCGTGGAAGTCTACATTAGTTTTTGTAAATTTGTTAAGTAACTTTAAGATATGTTTATTTAATTTTCAAAATGGTTAAGTAACTTCAAGAATATCAAGTAACATGGTTTAATGTGTCTTCTCAGATCATAAGATATACTTTTTACTTATGTATCTAATGAAAGTGTTCTAGATTTGAACTTATGTAATGTTTTATCATTTGTGAATTTGACTAAGTTTTCTTGAGAATTCTTCTCCCTTAGTTGTAGTAAATTTGATTAATTTTTTTGTGTTATTGTGTTTTGCTATTAAAGTTGTATCAATAACTTCAATTATGTCAAGTAATTTTGGCAAGATAATATTGTGGAAAATGAACATATTTACCAAACTTTTTCATTAATATCTCTTCAAATTTATGAAAAAAGTCACAACTAAAGGAGCACACTTGCAAATCACAAAACACGCCACAAACAAAACTATTATACTCCATCCATTTTACAATGTAAGTAGTTTATATTAAAAGCACTAATATTAAGAAAAATAATATTTAATTAATTAGTTCAACCAATTATAAAAAATTAATATTATTTGATTGGTTACACTATATCTAATAAATGTAAAAGTTATCTAGATATTTGGAAACTACTTACATTTTGAAACAAAAGAATTTTCCTTAAACTATTTACAATGAGAAACAGAGGGAGTAGATCATCCTCTACAAAGACAAGCTTAGACTCCATTTGATATGGAAGAAGACCCCGTCAGAATACTTCTTTGAAGTCGCCTGGAAGACTTCCATGAAGTCGTCTGGAAGAAGACTTCTTTGAAGTCGTATGGAAGACTTCTTGGAAGTCTTCTATCGCATTATATTTTAGAAGACTTCCGAGATGACTTCCCATAGGTTTTCCAAAGTCTGATCCAGATCTGAAAACATGTTTATCAAACCCAGATCTAAAAAATCTGCATATCATATCAAAAAATGTTCAAATGACTTAAAACAGAGAAAATGAGTGGAAAATTAGATAGACATACTTTTATAGAACACACAAAGTACATATTCAAGTGGAAGATGAGAACCATCTGATTAAAAACCTGCAACAAAAAGATAGATTAGTGAGAAAGACACGAGACAAAAATGAAAAATTCATAAAAAGTTTAGTGTTTTCAAGTCAAAGAGATTAGAGTGGGTTTGGGGAGTTTTAGTTAGGAAAAAATGTATGAACATTATGCAACAAGAGGTTACAAAATGAAAAAAAATCATACATAAAAACTTACCAAAACGCTCAGATCTATTATGAAAAGGAGACATGAGAAAAGACTACGTCAGAAGACTTCCTGGAATTCGTCTGGAAGACTTCCTGGAAGTCGTCTGGAAGTCTTCTAGCCCAGAAGTTTTCCAGATATGAAAAACCTGCATATCCAAATCCAGATCTGAAAAACCTGCATCTCCAAAAACGTTCAAATGACTTAAAACAAAGAAAATGAGTGTAAGATTAGATATATCTACCTTTATAGAACACACCAAAATACATATCTAAAATTAATAAATCTACCTTTAAATGAGTGGAACATATGATATTAGATGAGGATTTATGTTTTTTGAATTATTTTATTATTAATCGTTTGATAAAAAAATCATAATAAAATATTATTATCTTATATAAATTAATGTCTAAATTATTTTACTTTTTCAATTTTTTTTGTGAAGTTGTGTTTTATGTACATAAGTAAATACATTTTAAAAATTTCTAGATATTTTATTTTTATTTATTTATTTGGGAAAAGGTAATATAATTTAAAATCGTTTATATATAAAAACTATACGTATATATTTTACAAATATTCCTTTTTCTTATTTATGTGCCTTTGAAAAAAAAGAAAATTTAGTTTAAAATTTTATTTAAATTTTATTAAGAAAAAAGAAATAAAATAGTTGTTATATTGATGGAAATCATATAAAATATTTTTAGTTTATTAAAAGTACCTACTTAATTAACCATTCTAAGAATTAACATGAGTGCATAATAAATTCTCAAATAATATTATCGAGATTGTCACAATATCCCAACTAGTTTCTGATAGAAACACTCAGACAGAGATGCGCACATAAAATAAATACAACAACAGAAGAGAGAGTTGGATTCATGGATTGTTTTTGATCACGTCTGTATAGATTTTCTTATTTTTCATCAACCAAACTTTCATTAATATATCATTCTGGTTCGTTAAGACATGCTGCATGAGCTTGCCTGTTTTGAACGAATACGTCTACACTTAATAAACATTGAGCACGTGATCGTCCCCCTTTCGCTAAGGAGTCCGCACGGAGGTTTCGAGATCGAAGGATAGAAGAGAAAACAATATCATGAAATCCCACACTATTAGCTTTGATATCATCCAGTTCAGGTGCTAAACATTATTATGTGCGCATCTGATTGGCAATCTATTAGCTTCTTCCTTGTTAATAATGTTGAGCAGCCGATGGGCACTCAAACAGAATGTGGTTTATGTCTTCTGCCTCAGCTCCACACCAATGACAAGTTGAATCTGTTTCGCAATATCTCGCGGCCAGTTTACATGCCGATGAAACAAAACCAGATAACGCGTGCCATAGGAAATGTTAAATTTTCCTTGCCGTCTTTTGCTTCCATGCTTTTTGTTTCAAGGCTGTTATGCTTGGTTCTATCATCGGAGTGTGAACCTGATTTTGCCTTTGTTCCACAGCCACCTCGTATCCCAATCTCACAGTATAATGACCTGACTTTGAGTGTTTCCAAGTATCCATCTTGACTTCATATTTTACTGATCTTAGTTGATCAAATTTGAGGAATGTTCCCAGCATGAATCACCTCAGAGAGGAAATTCTCATAGTTTATAAGATGATGAACCTTAAGGTCTGGATCGAAATTCAAATGACCTGGTCGCACTGGTCTGGCTATTTCGGATGGTATCCAAACGTCCTCCACAACACTCGTATATGCCCCTGTTCCAATTTTTCTGCAGACCCCATCTTCTAGGACATGTTTTGCCGCCATCAGAATTTGCCATCCAAAAGACGGTCATAATATCGACCTTTAAGAATCCGAGCCAGGAGCGAGTTAGGATACACAAGAAGGCGGCACACCTTTTTGGCTAGAAGAGCATGCTGCCCAATGGATTCCTTGATTATTATCTTTTGTACTCCACCAGAACCTCGACACAGCTGCAGATAATTTTTAACATACTCCTTTTGGCAATAAGTAGCAGGACATCACGTATGTTGGAGTCTCTTGTGCCACTGATTTAATCTGCACTTCCTTGCCTCGAAGAGATAGTAATTTGCACTTCCTTGCCTCGAAGAGATAGTAATTTGCTCGACCAGTTGTCAATCGTTCCATTCATACGCTCTTGTATGAAGGAGACTACCTGAATCTTAGAATCACAAATCTTCANNNNATTCTCTAGTGATTCCAAGTTATCTTTTCAAATCTTGTTTAATAGACGTCTAAATAGATTAAAAACTTTAAAATTTTATATTTTAGGATATTTAAAAAAATATATATATTCATTTTTTGAAACGGGAAAAGCATTTAACATGGTAGGGTTAATGAGAAAGGTTGCGTTAGTGCTCGCTGAAATCAAAACTCGCTTTCACATTTCGTGCAACTTCTATATTTTTCCTTGCTAGAGCTGTAACTTATATATCGATAATTCATGATTTGATTAACTTGCTAATTTTTTTATTTTAAACAAGAACTAGTTTTAGTCATTCTTTTCAATGACACTGAACTATGCAGATCAGATCAAAACAAATTATACATATAATGTTGATCTAGTCAAGTAAAGTCGGAATCCAAACATTAACATCAGATCAACGTAAAGCAATGGGAGACGACTATATATGGATTTTCTGGCCATGATTATTGGTGGGGAAACATTGACAAAACGCCTAACTAATAATACTTAAAAATATGAATAACACTTCTCCCTACAAAATTATGTATGAAACAGAAGTTGATGCCCATTTGTGAAGGAAAAGAGGGTCCACAATACATATGGGATTAGGACCTGTATTTTTTTAATAATGGTTTATGCATCTAGGTGTTAGTTAGACCATCCTTGTCTTTTTTTTTCCGTCTGAATTTGATTGATGAAATTTAAAACATACAAGATGAACTTCAACAGCCGGCGGATACAGATTACCATCCCTGGAAACATAGCCCATACAAGGGAACCTCGAGCCCAAACAAAAGGCAACACATACAACCACTTAAATAAACCTTACATTCATATATCTGAATCTGAAGACAATCTTTGATAAGGGGAATAGCAGTAAGTCCAAAAATCTTTGAACTGCCGGCACTCTTGCCAAGAACCAACCAAGCACAAGAGAGAGTAAGCGACGAAGTGGCCAACACAACAACACAAGACCGAACATACCTGAACCCACCGTTCACGGTACCAAGCCAGAACCAAAACGCCTAGCACGAAACTCCAAAAATAGGAGAGACCGACACCGGAAACTAAAGCCCCCTTCTCCAGCGAAACCTTCATCGGAAGGCCTAAAACCCCAACCTCCTTATACTGCTTCATCAGAAGCCACCGAGGGACGAGCGAATCAGACGAACAACCGGAACATACTTATTAAAAGGTCACGAGAAGGACTCCTTCAAGACTGAGAGATAGAGAGGTGACGAGAAACTTGAAACTTCTGAAGAAACAATAGGCTTGTTCTGCTCACCACACACAACCACGCCACCATCATACCACCACTTAAACCGTTGCAGAACCCAAACAAAGGACAAACAGTAAAAACCACCAAAGACGCCACAGATTCACTCTCCCTAGACGGACAAGACGAGCCCGATAAAGCAGCCGCATCAACCACCAGTCCAAGCTCTTAAACCTTCAAAAGATGTAGATACAACACTGCCTATGGAGTCAAGTGACCACCAGAGACACTGGGATGCGCTGAAATCCCAAGCGGTGTCACCGAGGAAGCCGAAGCTCAGAGACAAATCGACGCCTCGAACCACCTCGCTACTTGCCAACTCCGAGGACCGGAGCACGGATATCTTCACAACGTTAATAGGACCTTCTGGTGACAACAGAACATCCCAAACATAATAGAACCAAGAGCAAAACCCATTGATATATAACCGGCTGAAATCAATGGGGACTGGTGAGGACACCGAGCAGAGGGAACCGCTGAGAGAGAGACTACCAGAGTTGGGTCGGGATGGCCATAGACGACCACTCCAAGCCAAAACACTTCCAATCTCAACACGCCAAGGCCGGAGACACAAACACACATTGGTAATCCACCAGCTAAACACACGCCTCCGAGGTTGACTTATCCTCCGGAGCCCTCAGAACGACGGAACAGAGGACCGGGAAGCTCCAAGACGCCGAGGAACATCACCAAACCAAAACCCGACGAAACTCCTCACAAAGACCAAACTATATAAGATTTGAAAGACCTTACACCGGATCTGGGCGCAGAGGTGGATCTCCCCCGCATGCGCCACCGTCTCGAAGGAGGGCCAAAACAAAAGGGGAAAAACGAGGCCCTCGCGGAAGCTCTAAACGCCGACCCCTAACTTCGCCTCCGTCTCTCCGACCTCGTGGTGACACCAGAGAGCCAAGGTAAACGCCGGATCTAGCTGCAGTCTGTCGCCGGCGTGTCTTTTCCTCTAGAATAACCTACATATCGGAAGGAGATAAGGAGAGAGGAGAAGGAGCAAAGGAAAATGAGAAGAAGGAGAAGAAGGGGACCCTCCGGCAACGTCTAGAATGACCGCAAGCGCTGGAGGTTGAAAACAGATCGAGGATAAGAGTTTTGTTCGAGAGAGAGAAGAAAGAGAAGAAGGGGAGGCTCACACCATCCTTGACTATATATCAGTTTTCTTTAATCATTTCTAGACAATAGGAACTAGTTTGGTGGTTTATGTACCAATTAGATAGGTTTGGCAATCGTTGTGTGTGCGTTTTCTTTCTAAACTATTAAACCTCAAAACAGTGTTGACAAATTTGGTATATATGATTAAGGTATTATTGTATGATTTTGGTGTCCTTATTTTAATTAACGAACTTTTTATGTTATTTTTATTTTGGTTGAGTCATCTAGTAGTCATCTAGTATTTGGTTGGCGTCTTAAAATCATCATGGACGTTGAGACCGACCACTTTTGTACAATGTTCCACTCTGTTTGTACTGCAAACTAGTGCCCCCAATGCACCAATCAAAAGAAGATTGTTGGTTCACGTTTTTCTGTGTTTAACTTTTTATTTCTATCATATTCAAATATTAGTTTTATTAGCTCATAAATTTTTAAATGTTATTATTTATAAATAAGTCAATTTATATTTATATTGAAACTGGCTTGGGGAGTGGTGAAACGTTGGAGGCCTATATACTATTGCAAAGAGACATATCAGTCACGTATAGTGGACCCAGGTAGCCCAGATACAGAGAGGTTTCTTAGCCATATTTTGCGGGTGGATCCTACCAAAAAACACAAGAAACGATTTCCAAAGATATATCTATCTATCTATATATATAAAGAAGGGTTTCCTTCATTCCTAGACTGTTCACATAGGCGGACACGTCACTAATTCGAGTCTTGAGAAGCCGACACGTGTCACGGTCAATCGAAAGTCAATGTTTCATTAATTCTTGAATTTAATGGGTTTTATGTGTTTACTACGGTCCAAATACATCTTCTCTAAAAAAACAAAAAAAACGGTATACGAAATTTAGGGAAAGTGACCGTCGAACAACAATTCCCGTTAAGTCAACTGTCAATAGAAATCCAACGGTTTCACCGGTGACGAACGATTCCGATCAATGTCAGTCGGAAGCCGAATAGACTTCTTTAATCTGGAGCCGTTACGGAAATTAACTTGGTTCATGCATCTTCATTAACATTCACATTAATACCTACTCTCTACTTCTCACACAATCTCGCATTCAATGAATCTCCTCATTCATTTC
>NC_027754.1:22391115-22397590 GCF_000695525.1 Brassica oleracea var. oleracea
GAAGGTTTTCTTCCAAGAAAATCACCAGTTCATTTCTCTTAATAAACAACACAAAAAGATGATGAAAAAGTTTTGTTAAGCTCATCGTTGTACTTGACGGATTGTGAAAGAAAAGTGATAAGAAACAGAAAAAATGAGATGAGAAACAGAATAAAAAGAGAAAAGAGGAAAAAGATAGAAGAAAGGAGATAACTTTTTTTAGTGAACTTTTTTTTAAAAGATCTATTTATCTTTAGCTCATAATAATTTCCAACATCTTGGTGTTGATTTTTCATTACTGTGGCTCCCTAAAAGGTTGTTGGCCTTGATCTCAAGGATACAACAGTTAGTGCAAACACTTATGGATATATAATCATGTGTGAGTATGCATGATTGTGATTTGTGAGTATACTATACTATATATATAAAGAAAGGTTTCCTTCACTCCGAGGCTGTCCACATAGGCGGACACATCACTAATTCGAGTCTTGAGAAGCCGACACGTGTCACGGTCAATCAAAAGTCAATGTTTCATTAATTCTTGAATTTAATGGGTTTTATGTGTTTACTACGGTCCAAATACATATTCTCTAAAATAAAAATAAAAACGGTATATGAAACTTAGGGAAAGTGGCTGTCGAGCAACAATTTCCGTTCAGTCAACTGTCAATAGAAATCCAACGGTTTCACCGGTGACGAACGATTCCGATCAATGTCAGTCGGAAGCCGAATAGGCTTCTTTAATCTGGAGCCATTGCGGAAATTAACTTGGTTCATGCATCTTCATTAACATTCACATTAATACCTACTCTCTACTTCTCACACAATCTCGCATTCAATGAATCTCCTCATTCATTTCTTTATGTTAATCCTCCATTATAAATATGAAGGTTTTCTTCCAAGAAAATCATCAGTTCATTTCTCTTAATAAACAACACAAAAAGGTGATGAAAAAGATTTGTTAAGCCCATCGTTGTACTTGACGGATTGTGACAGAAAAGTGATAAGAAACATAAAAAATGAGATGAGAAACAGAATAAACAGAGAAGAAGAGAAAAGAGGAAGAATATAGAAGAAGAAAGATAACTTTTTTAGTGAACTTTTTCTTAAAAGATCTATTTATCTTTAGCTCATAATAATTTTCAACATTTTGGTGTTGATTTTTCATTACTGTGGCTCCCTAAAAGGGTGTTAGCCCTGATCTCAAAGATACAACAGTTAGTGCAGACACTTATGGATATATAATCTTGTGTGAGTATGCATGATTGTGATTTGTGAGTATATTTCAATTACATATTTTCCGTACCGGCTACTGGATTGTGAATTCTATTTAACTTGGTTGCTTCTGTATCTCCAAAATTGGCTGAGTTTTGATATATAAATAGAATGCATTTTTCTTATTATACTTCCAAGTTTGAGTCTGCATATATCGCAATAAAATGAGGACGGTGGACGAATGAGCTGAGTGTGGAATACTAAACATGTTCTTACATGAAATTGAAACGTTGTAGTTTTGTCCAAACACTAACTTATGCCTTATTTAGAACACTCACTTCCCATAACATATGTACTCTCTTCTCGACAAATGACACATGCTAACCTAATAAAAAGACAATCACAGCGTTGACACATTTGAAAGAAAATTCGTCCAACCGCACCTCCAATTTTGGATAAAAACAACTAGAACTAATACGATATGAAAAACAATAGTTTCAAATATATATATATAGAGAGAGAGAGAGATTATGCTAATAGTAAAAATTAGTTTTTTTTGGTTAATTTAAAATTTAAGAAAATAATATATCTCATATACATCTCTTGCAAATGTAAAACTAAAACACAAACCACAAATCATATAAAAATAATAATCTTGATTACAAGTAAATTATATCCCGTCCGTAGGACGGGCCGACCCTAGTATGAAATAAGAAATGGTTTTAGGGTGTTTCTTGTACTGTTCGCGGGTCCCACTGATACGTGGTGATCCGCAATTGGTTCTCTCTTTTTTTATTTAGTCGGACAAAAAAAAAAAAAAAAAACTAAAAAAATAAGAAAACCATAAGGAGTTACAGGGTTAATCATGCTCTTGGGAACTAAAAACCAATATTTTCGACTTTCTTTTTTAGAAATTATATTCCTGTTTTTTATTGTAAGTAGTTTAAGTAAAATTTATTTGTTTCAAAATATAAGTAATTTTTATAAATTTAAGTAATTTTTACTTTTATTAGGTATAGTGTAACCACTCAAATAATATATATTGATTTAACTACATTTAATTTATATATGAAATGCTACTTTTAAAAAAATTAATAACTTTTTTTAATATTTGTGACTTAAAACTACCTACATGAAAAAAACGGAGGGAACAGAGGGAGTATTAGAAGTTAGACGAAATAATTGAAAAAAATGCAAAATATTTTGTGAAACACGACAAATGTAATAATAACGAATAAGAATCAGATCAGAAACAATCAATGGTTCAGATTTACTCCTCAGTTTATGGCTCTTCTTTTATCTTCTTTAGTCTTCTCTTTCACTTCCTCCCACTTTTTCTTAAGCTTTTGCTCTGTTCACTCAGAGCATAAACCCTAAAAAAGAGAGGAACAAAAAATCAAAAAACAAGAATAAGATGTTGTTAGGGAAGAGACAGAGACCACAGATAAAGAGAACGACGAGTCTGTCGGAGATAAAGTTCGACTTGAACTTACCTAACGAGCCAGAGGAGCCGTCCGATCATCAAGTTCAGATGTTGAGTAATCCGAAAGGTAAGCTAGTGACCGGTGATGAACAGCGCCAGGTTCATCATGGACTGTTAGATCAACGGCTCTTAGCGACGGTCTCACCGAGAGGTACACAGAGGAGACACTCAGCAGATCACTCCACTCACGCCCGAGCAGATTTTCTGAGATCCTGCTCCCTCTGTAAACGCCTTCTTGTTCCTGGCCGAGACATCTATATGTATAGGTATTTATTTCTTTCACATATTTATGTGAAATTATCTTTCTACTTAATCATTAGTTAAGCTTAACCTAATGGTTTTAGACGGATTTAAATATTTAATAAACAATTAACGATTTAAATTGGTATAAGTATTCATATTTGCGTGAAATTACCTTTTCACTTAATCGTTCATATATAATTAAGCTAACCTAGTGGTTTTGGATGTAATTAATAAGGAATTAACGATTTTAATTGGTATAATTTAAGCAGGGGAGATGGGGCGTTTTGTAGCTTAGAGTGCAGACAGCAGCAGATTACGGTGGACGAGAAGAAAGAGAAGAGTTTGGTGAGGTCTACCTTCGTTGTCGGCGCCGGATCCGGCAAAGGAGAGAGACTTTCCGCCGCCGTGTAGGTTACCTTTACAATGTTTGTATTGTGTTATTATATGTATCTAAAGCATTGAGCGTTATTTTAAACCGTGATTAGCCTTTGTTAATCATCTTAAACCTTGCTTTTTTAACTTACTCAAGAGTTAAGACTTACTCAATAGTTAAGACTATATATGGTGTATTAGTGTTTTGCGTATTAGATTAACTTGTCTTCCTACCGACTAGTCTGCCCTTTTAATATCTGGGGACCTTTAAATATTATCAAAAGACCAATAATATTATTAACAAATAGGTCAAAGGTAAAGAGGAAATCGTATTTGCGGTAGTTACGAAAACATAATTGTATATCAATTTAGGTTAAATTATAACATGCAGGTGATAGTGAGTGTACCTTATGTATGTACTGTAGAAAATTTATCCACAATATACCGCCAAAAAGATAACAATCGTCGTACTGTTTTTACTGTGCGCTTCCATATTTATTCTGTTCATATGGGATCCAATTGAATTTTTGTCTTGTCTTATTTAAATATGATGTTGGTAAAGCAAAAGAATCTCATTGACCCTAGTAAATACTTTAACAGATTCTTATCTTTAAAAGTAATAAAGATTACATGTACGTTTAGGTAGTAGAAGAATATGAAATCTACTTGTGAAATCTAGCTGAGTAAAAGCCAACTTGGATTATTAACTGATCAAACATATTCTTAATTCACAACATGATAGTTGAAGTATATGATGCTAGTGATTTTTAGAAGAGACAAGAGTTGATAGAAGATGCACAGACAAGAGTTGATAGAAGATGCACAGACAAATTGTCCCAACAATGTATGTGAACCAGGATAAGAGAGAGTACATGTGCATACATGCCCTCCGTAAACTTATCTTCATAGGTATCCACTTTCTCCAATTTCTTATTTCTCGCATTTTCTTCGAGCCTCATGTCTCGGCAAAAAAAAAAAAATACACTAGTGTTTAAGGACAACTGAGACAAGGGAATGGGTATTTATGGATGTAGAAAAATAGTTTATCTATTAACTGTATGATTTTAATGCTTATCATGACCCTCTTAGTTTCAGGTTAACTTATGCATGGGATTTAGTCTTTAATTTATTTAGATTATAGTTTTATCGACATGCACACATCATATTTTTACTTCTATAAAATGAGATAATATTTTATAATCAGAAGTATCACATAACCAAGAAAAAAAAACAGAAGTCTCATAATCTTTTACCCTTTCCACCTAAGCCAAGCTTTTGTAGTTCTTCTATATTTGCTTTAATGTTATTTTCTAGATTCATTCTGTTGTTGATCCAATCTGTATACTGTATACTGAGCTGTGTCCCATGCAAATTAAGCAAAGATATGGGAGGGAACAAACAATTCATGTGAGGGTTGGGGGATCATAGAATTCATTCAAATTATGAATTTGGTATTTACAAGATTTTTACTTTTTACTAGGTAGTAACCCGCCTCTTGCGCGGAATGAAATTATTTATTTTGTTAATAAGAAATTAATGATGTTCAATCTGGATGTCTATTTAGTTTCGTATCGGGTTTTTAGGTTTTTAATCTCCTATATATATAACTACAATTCCAAATCGATATTAATTTTGGTTTGGTTAAAATACTTTCGTTTTTTTCTCAGTTATAAAAAAAACTTGTTATATGAATTTTAGAGAATCACGATGTCAAACCAATTGTTTCATATTATAATTTATAAAAGCATGCAAAATAAAATCAAATCTAGATAATAGTTGAAGAAAAAAATTTGTACATGCATACTTTCATTTCAATTTGGTAGACAAACTAAAAGTTATGAATAGCAAAGAGTGCAAATAAATATAGTTTACCTTCTCCCCACTCAATTCGTCATAATCTTAGAACACATTAAACAACATCTGCAGTAGTAAAACGCTAGTATATTCATTTAAATTATGGGCTAGAGCTCTATAAGCAACACACTTTATGAGTGTGCATGTTATTTTTGGGAAAGTTATCTGTCAGTATTTATCTATCATATGCTCGTATTGAAAATTAATAGATGTAACAAATAAAAATTTCAAGCTCAAAATTTATTAAGAAGAACTGCATCGAATATAGAATGGGATTGTAAATGTGGGTTGGTTCAGCTTGCTATGCATGGAGCTAGAATAGCCAAAGTAAACATTTATATTATTCTATAAGGTGAAGATTAAGAGACATTCACGTTAGTGTCATCTCAATCATTAGGCCAGATTGAGTTGGATGGTTTATACAGAACTGATAGCAGTCATAATTCTCCCAGGTATAGGTTTCAGGGTTTTAGAGGCTGTAGAGATGTGAATGAAACTCTACTCACGTGTTCCTTATATACAGAGTAGTTAGGGTTTACGATATTTATTAGAAAGATATACAGAGATATACGCGGTAAATATTATTCTTGAATTGTAGGTCAAGGTAATATTGGGCTTTTGTTATAAAAGTAATGGAAAAGTCTATCTTTATTCATAACATACAGGTTCCTTATATATGAGATTACACCGTTATAGATAAATGGAAAGATTACAAATCATAATCTCTTGGTTATGAGCCATCCACAATTTGGTTCATAAGTCTCTCCCTTAGATGCCATAACCATTTAGAGCTTGTAATGTGCTTTAATGTTGCCTCATTAAAATCTTACCAGGAAAACTCAATTGAGACAAAACTATGGTGAAGGAAAAAAAGTACAACACACATTACTCCCCCTGATTTGGACATTACTGAAGGTCCTTTAGACCTCTCCAATTTTCTGCAATCCGTGGGTGATGAAGATCTTGGGCAGAATATGCTTCGTCCTCGAACATGATAGTTGGTTCTTCTTTACCATCGGCCATGCCACAATCTGATCGAACATATTGAGTCATCGACCTCAAATACACCCACACGAAATCTTGGATGTTGTTGTTGTGATATGCGTGTACCACCATGTGTAAAACATAACCTGTCTGAAAACAAATCAACAAAACCAAATAACCCCTCTTTGGGCTGGTTTGTATAAAATAAACAAAAATCAAAGGCTTCTTCATCGTCCTTCTTATGGACTAAACAGATCAGTATCTAAAACAAGACTTTTGCATCGTCCATCTCAGGACGAAATGGACTTCTTTATCGTCCACCTTTGGACTGAATGGGTCAGTGTC
>NC_027754.1:22397690-22401548 GCF_000695525.1 Brassica oleracea var. oleracea
GGTTTGTATCTTGAAGAACATGTCCATATTTTAGCGAATTGATGTCTCAGTAGCTTATAGCTTGATGAAACTGTCTGGATTTTTAGTATTTTATGACTGGTTAGCTTGTAGATTGATGATTGGTTTCGTGGTACATATTATCATGTTTTGATTATAATTTAAGTACCTCGGCTTGATGATAATCCTCTGATTTCCTGCGGCAGATTCATTTAGACTCAAAAGATAGTCATTCTAAGGAGATAAGGTGGTTGGCATTTGGACCAAGAAATGTTGCTTTAGCACATAAAGGATTCATCATCAATGGCCAACGGTTTCATACTGATGCGGTCAAGCTGAAGACACAAAACAGTGGAGTAACTTATGAAGCCTTTAGCATGTGTAGATCAAGTGCAAGAGATATGAGACAGGTCGCGGATATGATTACATACTATGGAGTGATAAAGGAGATTTTGGTCATCGACTATCACATGTTCAAAGTGCCACTCTTTAGATGCAACTGGGCAAACACAGCGAATGGTGTGAAGGAAGAAGATGGCTTCACTCTTGTTAACCTTCATATGAACCAAGCAGCCTATTTGAAAGATCCATTCATTCTACCTTCTCAAGCGAAACAGGTTTTCTACTCTAGGGAGGATGATGCTTCAAATTGGTATGTTGTTATGAGAGCACCACCTAGAGGTTATCATGAGTTGGAAACAGAAGAGGATTTAGGTGGTGCTCCTTTACCTGTCCAAGAAGTTGATGATATGGATGATGATAGTGTATATGTTAGGGATGATTGTGAAGGTTTATTAGTGGTAGATTGATGATATGTTGTATGCTTGTGTGATGGTTTGTATGAATGTGATAATGTTGTGTTATGGGATTTGAATAATTATATTGATTTTTGGAATTTTAATAATTTATATTGTTTTTATTTCATATTTTTGAATTAATTATTTAAAAATCAATTCAATAATTATTATTAATTAATTTTGGGATAATTATAAAACTAATTAATAACACGAAACATTTGCTATCTTTGCTACTAGGAAAAATCAAATTATTTGGTTCTAATAACATTTATTAAACGTTATTATAAATACTAACAATTGCGAACACAAAAGCGCTATTGTTATACACTTAGTAATAGCACAGAGGAAAATCGCTATTAAAAGGGTTGGACTTTTTATAACGGGTGATGTCAGAGCGTCCAAGGAAACGCTATTAAACCAAAATGATAGCGCTTTTCGTCCGCTATTACTAACCACATTTCCTGTAGTGCCCATGATCTAGAACCTCCGGTCTCCAACACGATCTTGGGATCCAACGGAAAACCTCTGGGTTCCCACATGACCTCAAGGTCCAATATAACCTCAGGGCCCCGATATGATCTCAGGATCTAAGGGAAAATCCCAAGGTTCCCACATGACCACAGGATCCAATTACGATTCCAAGAACCTCCGGGTTCCCATTTGGCCTCGTTGTTCCAAATCTGATCTCAGGTCTAAGGAAGAATCTACGGGTTCCCATATAGCCTATGGGTTCCAAATATGATATCAGGATCGAAAGGAGAACTTCCAGGTTCCCCTACAACCTCCTGGTCCCAAACGTGATCTCAGAATCTAGAAAAACCTTCGGGTTCCCAGATGACCTCCGGGCTCTTACGTAACCTCCTAGTCCTTACATAATCTGCAGGCCTGGGGCAACCCCAACATCCAAAGATGACCTCCGGATTCTAACGACATTTTCTCAGGCATGGCCCAGATTCGATCCATTTCTAAGGTCCCGACGCTTGAACCTACGGATCTGAAAGATTCGGTCTTCTTTCTCTCAAAAGAGAATCATCGATGAAACCCTGTTTTGAAGATAAGTCTGATAAGCAACTAAGAGATCCGCTATGCAAAAGCTAGAACAGAGTCCAAAGCAATCACACAAGTTTGATGTCGAAATCAGATTATCAACTTGATTATTTTAGGCAATCATAAGTCTCATATTCCATAAGATCATCTTGATCATGTTCGAAATTATTTTCACCATCTTTATAGACCAAGTGGCTTTCAGGATTCTTCCCTTTCAGACTCTCTTTGATAGAGGTCACAAAAATGTTTGGGAGTCCTTCATATCTTAGCCCAATTGTTCCCCATTCCACATCTATGGCACACTGATTTTGTCGAGCTTTGTGGTTTAAAGGATATACCACGGCCACACCCTTGACCATGGCTAAAATTGGGTTGATACCCACGGCCTCTGCCATAATGATTCCCACAGCCAAATGTGTTATAGTGGCCATGGCCACGTCCTTTCCACCCTCCACGGCCATGGCCGTATGGTCTATCATTCTGGACGTAGTTACCTTTTTTTTCTTCTGCGGCCTTATTGGTATCAGGTAATGGGGTTAATCCAGGAGGTCTCAATTCACTGTTTCTCATCAGTAATCCATTATTTTTCCCAGCTAGCAATAGACTCATCCACGGACTTATATTCCTGGATTCTGGATTCCTCCAATCAAATATGGCATTTGGTAATAACACCGTTCTTTGGTGATCATATCTCAATTTTTTAACTCTGTCCAAAGGTCTAGAGGATTCTCTATAGCCAGATACTGATCTTTGAGACTCTTAATAAGATGATGGCTAATAATTAATATTGCCATGTATCAATCTTTCTCATTTGGCATTATTGCTTTCTATGATACATTCACCAAGTCTTTTTGACTTTAGGATAATCTTTGTATCCAATGCCCACCTAAATAATTATCTTCAAAGAGATTTAGGTTTAGGGCAGAAAAATCCAGGTTGATTTTTGGCATCTCAAATCATATATTACTCAATATTTAGGATAATCTTTGTACTCTTAAAAACAATCAATTCAGATTTCAATCTTGTGAGGACAATGAGACTATCAATCTTAAAGGCATTTAATCAATCAGTCAATTTCTAGCAAGTCTCAGCAATACTATTTCTATGTGCTCATAATATTATGGTTTATCAAGACTAGCAAAAACAGATTCAATTAATCATGAAATTAGGGTTTAAGAATCAATGGATTTTAGCAAGACTAGTAAAAAGATTTATTAATCACTCAATCAGTTTCAAGGCTGATTTTAACAATACTAGAATATAGATTTCAAGCATTTCAAGGCTGATTGGTATTTAGCATAAACCATGTGTAAATAATTTATCTAGTATCCGAATTTATCAAACCTCAAAACCATATAATCAGATCAATCAATTTAACTGAACTTAGCATACAATCTTAAACCTCAAGAAATTAGATTTTATCATGAATCTATCAACCTAGCATACAGATTCTCAATTATCAAAGACATTCAAATCGGATCAATATAACCTATCATACGGATTATTTAGGGTTTCTAGTTAAAACAGACCAGATTACAAAACTATCAATCCTAGCAGATGATATTAAACCTCAAGAATCATGCAATCAGATCATTCGGATTTTAAACAAGTAAACCTCAACCAATATATCAACCTATCGGATTATATATGCAAAGCAAGCTAGCAACCTATCAGATTCAATTAATGTTTTAACATGATGGTCGGTTTAAACAATTTTAAATCAGATGAACAATTAACCAAGCAGGATGAGAAAATAAATCTATCAATTTAACGGTCAAACAATTCTAGCAACATAGCATCAGATTCAATCAGATTTAAAAAACCGAAAACAATTTTGATTTCAAAATATTCGATTAGGGTTTTAATATGTGATTTGATAATTCTAGTATAATTAATTGTGATACTTATGTTATTTAGGGTTTATAGATATAGGGTTAGGGTTTATCGGATTTTAACTTGTAAAAACCGATTTTGGGGTTTTAATCATGTAGGAACATGATTTAGGGTTTGGGGTATC
>NC_027754.1:22401786-22404848 GCF_000695525.1 Brassica oleracea var. oleracea
ATGATTGTTGAATCGGACCACCAAAGGAGTTGAGCCGCGAGCTGGACACGAACGGGACGCGAGTTGGATGGATCGAGTCGCTTCTATCGGATCGCGGACGTCCTTTGTTGCTTGATCGGGAACGTCTTGATCATCGGACACGAGCTGTCTGATGCTGTCGTGAACGAGGAAGAGGTCGCGTGCTGGAGCTGCTCTCGGGTCGCGAACGTCTGAGCTAGGATCAGGAACGCCTTGTGCTGAAGCTGATCGGGGACACGAGCTGGAACATATGCGGGAACAAGAGACGCGATCGGGGTTTAGGGTTCGTCGGATCGCCGGCTATGGTTAGGGTTTTAGGGTTGTTCGATGTGGGTATTAGCTTAGGGATTTAGAGTTTCGTGCTGATAACGTGTTATAAAAGTAATTGAAAAGTCTATCTTTATTCATAACATAGAAGTTTCTTATATATGAGATTACACCGTCATAAATAAATGGAAAGATTACAAATTATAATCCATTGGTTATGAGCTATCCACAATCTGGTACATAAGAGCTTTCTTATATACATGTCAAAAATAATACGTATCTTATAAGGTAGAAAATTAAAATCGGAAAGTACTAATTGTTAATTGATTCTTCTTAACAATTATAATCAATAAGCATCCACAATCTTTCTATCTCTGTGTTACATCTAATTACTTGCTAAGAACTCAGAAATTTATTGACACTCGCTCATCGTTTATGGATACAATGAGAAATTTAATATGCGCCAATATATTGAAAAGGTGGAGTAAAATTTATTAAAAATACGTAAAATAAAATTTGTTCACATTATTAAAGTTCTTTATTAAACGTATGATGGTGAGATAAACATTTACACAGTTCATAATTATGGAGTTATGGAACACAAAAACGTAAAAGCGTAAACCTATACGATATAGCTATTTATATTTTATTTACATTTTTGTGCAATGACACTATAATTAACGTAAAAGCATAAACATATACAATGACAACAAATACCAAAGGCGAGTAATTAACCTTACTACAGAATAACCCATACCTCAAACTGGAGTCTCAGTTTAGTTTTCAGTGTTTTTTTAAATCAGAAAAAAACCTTATGTTGACAGATGATCTCTTGGGCTAGCACAAATGAATTTCGACTTAACTATAGGTATGCAAGTTTCCTCTTACTAACTGACTCAAATTAGAATGCATTTGTGATGTTTGTGTTCTGTTTTAAGACCGAATGGAATCAGAGCTCCGTTTTTAATAACTTTTAGTGTTCTCTGGAACAGATGAAACATTGTCAATGGCATGGGAATAAGAGGAAACTTTGTAGGGGCATAGGGAGAATGCAGAGGTTTGACGGCACTTCAGCTAGAAGATCGTGAATTGATCCCACATTTCCGTTACATTCCTAGAGTGACTGCACATCAGGAAGTACAGCCTCGTAAAAGCTGAAACGAAGGAGACCAACCAAGTCTTGTTTCAGTAGAAGAAGTTTCTTTAGATGCAGATGTTTGAAGCGCAAGGTAACGATCATATAACAAAACTGAGGCTGTAAATGCTTACTGTCACTTCCTTATCTTAATGCTTACTGATGTTCTAGGATACCTCAACAATGCAAACGGATGGTCTAAATCACTCTTCACTGAAGTACAACTTCGTAAAAGCTCAAAAGAAGGAGACCAACCAATTCCGGTTTCATCTCAACACTTCATGAGTACAACTCTTCACTATATACCTTTCTGAAATCAATTTTTCGATGATGCTGCTACGTTGCGAGTATATGTTTTCGTCGAGATTGAGGTGTATCCTTTACAATAATGAATTTATAGTTTTAAAAAAAATTAGTTCAGTTTTCAGTAATTGGATATGTGACTTGGTATGAGCAAAATGAGCTTCCCATCATGTCCATCGGCATAAGCTAAATGATAAAACGTGGTTGCGTTTAATAGTAAGAAAAATAGGAAACATAATTGTGAGGAGCTCTATTAAGGCGACACGTCAGTGTCCGTATTTTCAAAGTAACATTAGACTACCACGTGTCCAATGTAGTGTGAAAGCTTTAAATGACAATGTTTCTCTTTTAATATATAAGAGATTTCCTGTGGGGGTTGGGGGGTCTATTTCTTTCTGAGTTTTTTCTCTACTACTTATAAGATATCACTAATCTTTGAAAACTTTAATAAATAAATTAGTGAACAATTATGGAAAATCCTCTTTATGTTATGAACCGTTTAAGTAAATGCCATAACCAAATGCGGTTTAGACTTTTACTTTTCTCATACTTTTCATTTTCTTTGTATGATTAGGATTTCCTTTTTCTTATTGGTTTAGGATTTGTAATCTTTCCATTTATCTATGACGGTCTATACCTCTTGTAATTTCCTATATATAAAGGGCACATTATGTTATGAATAAGAACAAGTAAGTCCCTCTTTCTCTCTTTATTTACAACACGTTATCAGCACGAAACTCTAATCATCCGAGCAAAAACCCTAGCCGTGTAAACAAACAGATTTTATAAGAAACCCTAATCAAGCCGTCTCGTACACCATCTCTGTCTCGTACACCATCTCTGTTTTACGAGACCATCTCAGATTCTACATCAAGATAAGTTATATTTTCTATTTACTTAAGTCTATTAGTTTATACTATTTATTATGGTGCTCGTAAGTTGTATAATGAATCTAAAAGGATATATTATATTTATGGTGTCATGTTTTACATGTCTAATTATTCATCGTAATTTTGCTACTACGTTTAGTTTTATATTTTTCACATCGTTCATGGCATGCTCGACTAATCTCCAAAAGTAACATGCAGTCCTGCTTAGAGATTATTAACTTGGTTAAAATCTCTCATCACTTTTGCCGACCGTGGTCTCTGATGTGGCCTCCGTTTTCAGTTTTGAAACTCTCCAACATAATCTCCATTCCAATCGAGATAAATAATTATTATGTGGTATTGGTATGAATGTGTAATTAATATTATAATATTTTATATATATGTATATTGGTAAATATAGAAAGTTCAATCGTTTGGACGTACCTTATACATATATATATATATATATA
>NC_027754.1:22404935-22405834 GCF_000695525.1 Brassica oleracea var. oleracea
ACTTGAGGAGTGCGAACAATATCTCATCTCCCATATTCGCTGCAGTTCTCCAAGATAAGTGTTTTGTTTTTATGCTTTATAAACAAGGTTAACTAAAACTTGATTAGATAAAATAATTTGTATGAAAGGTGGTACAAGTGATATGAAATTTAATCACTAAATTGATTGATTGGTTAAACCTTGTTAAATAGCATGAAAGTAATAATCTAGTCCATAGAGTATTATTTATTTTTTGGTATAATAAGATACTTGTGATTATACATATTTTTATATAAATTGAGATAATTTATTATTATTACTCTTATATATGTGAGAGTTTTAAGTTTAAGACTTGACTTTAAGAGAATCATAAGTTTTGGAAAACAAATCCAAAGAGGTATAATCACCTGAATGTGATAACTTAAAGCTCATTATGTATTTTGCATCTAAAGATTACAAGACCTTGACTCTGTAAATATAATTCAATTACTTTGGATGTTCAGTTCAAAGTAAAAAATTTCGAAAAATATTTAATGATGCAAAGATGAGAATACATATTCAAACAAGTAATGTTGTCCAACAGACAAAAGAGATTAAAGAAGTTTATACTTGTATCTTGTCTTCTTGAGACTCAGAAAAAAAATAAGCTATTAATGTAAGGTCAAGATCCAAAGAGTTTCTTTTTAAAACTCCTACTCTCACTTGAAGTTGAGAAAATAAAGATGGTAATAAAAAGAAATGATATGATTTAACCATCTAAAGATGAAAGAAAATTATTGTGAGTACAATGTCTTGTAGTATCAAGATTATTGGAACCTCTAGAAGAGCAGATACATGTATGCCTATGGGAACAAAACTTATACTTTCCCAAGTCTCAAAGATCAAAAGGATCTAAGATATAACACATGACTTTAAGTTGA
>NC_027754.1:22405891-22431441 GCF_000695525.1 Brassica oleracea var. oleracea
GAGAATTAGAGAATCTCACATCCCTAGTAAGTGGAACATCCAGAAGTATGTTCATACTGAAAATAGACTTGAGGAGTCATTTATAAAATAAAACCAAGGGATTTTACATCTAACAATGTTGAGACAATAAGTAAAGGGAAATGTTGAATACTTTCAATCACAAGTATTACCCAAGGCACTATTGTATTGTACTACACAATGATTAGAAAATGGAGATACATGTAATAGTAAACCAAAAGTTTACTGAACGTGTAATGTTTGGCAAGACGGTTATCCCATCCCGGTTTATTAATAATGCGAAAGATAATCATATAAACATTTATTGAAGAACCAGAAGATTCTTACGAATGATCTTCTATATGCTGCTTACTTATAAGGCAATATAAGAATACGGTTTTCACCAATCAAAAGATTTGGAGTCTATTTATACAAGGAGATGTTGTGGGCTTGATCACCCACTAGTGGACTGATCATCCACCATATGTTTATAATTAATGCATCGACAAGAAGGTCGCATGTACCCTTGTCATAGATCTGCAGCCTAATGTTTGCAAGACTAATTGGTAATACTGGTGAATTCACAAGCCTTTGATGATTAGTTTATGCATGTGAGGATACATGATGAACATATTGTATCTAATGTTTATACATAAGATGCAGCAGCATTGATTTGCATAATGCCAAAGAGTAACTAAGAACTCTCCCCATCAAATTGGTTTTGGGTCAGAAACCAAAGATCCCCATCTAGAAAATTTGGATAAGTTGTAGTTACTCCACCACATCAATAAAAGATGGGACCTCAAAGGAGGTTATGAATATGTTGGATATAATCTCCACTGATGATAAAATCTAGAAGATTTTACAAGATTTATTTAAAGATTCAAAGTTAGTCTATCCAACATTAGGGGGAGAAAATAATCAGTTCGAGAATTAACGTGTTGAAATGAATTATCATTGATCCTCGGACTAAAGAGCGCGAATAGAAGTCCAAAATAAATGTATAGAGATAATTCTATTACAAAGGTTAACATATGAGATGCCAGACTCGTTAACTGACCCTAAGAAAGTGATTAAGTCACAAGTACCAGCTGTAAATGCTCTAGTTAATATAGATGTCCCAGAATGACAATTCCAAACTGCTAATGAGTCTAAAGATCACCTGAAGCGTGATAGACCTATCGATTCCAAATATAATAATCTTTGAAAAAAGGAGCATGAATGAGAATGGCAGAATCGAGGAATGAAATATTAAGAATCTCAAGAAGAGATAGAAAACATGACATGAACGAAATCCAGGTACCTGAGAATAAAGAAATCTCAAATAGATATGTCATGTCTTGAACAATATGGAACCGATATCAAATCGACATCGTTAAATATTTATGCATGCAATGTAGCAGTTGATGAGAATGGGGATCATAAACCATCTATTGAAAAGTGTACACAATATGATAAATGGCCGAAAATGAAAAGAATCAATAGATGCAGATCTCTTGGAAAGAGAGAGTATTTGGACAAGTAGTCCATACACTTGAAGGTGTAAAGCCAGTGGCATATAAATGGATCTTATGTGAAAGAATCAATGAAATGATGAAAAAAAAAATTGTGAGGCGCAAAACAGTAGTTGCACAAAATTTCTCACAAAGACCTGAAATTGTTATAAAAAACACATCATCATGTGGTGAAAGCATCAACTTTCAAGTTTCTATAGTCTGGCAAGAATTAAAAACCACTGGAAAATGACAATGATGTCAATGATTCAAAATAATATAAATTGCAAGAAGCAGTAAACTCCTAAGAATTTGGATTGCTAAAAGCAGTAAATACTAGTTCTCGAGAACATTACCGCAAGAGTATTTTGTGTATATAAAGGAAATAATTCTTACTCACGAAGTACCATGAAATTGGAAAATTTACAGATCTCTTTCATGATTGAAAGATGTGATTTTGTATGATAAGATGAATGGTAATACTATTTAATTTTATAAGAAGAGGGGGAATAGCTCGTATGTACAATATACATGTTTAGAAGATTGTTTATAAAAGAGTCCAAATAGACCAAGATATGATCTTTTGTGTGAAAATAATGCTATGGATAAGAAATCCAATGGTCTAAGAGATTATATGACAATCAAACAAGTTTATTACTAAGGATATGCTTATATCAATTCTTAAAATGAAGATATATATGATGAGAAAACATCTCTCTAAGATGATGCTTCCAGGAGGAGAAATATGATGATGTTTCGTAGTTGTACCATTTTTCTTTATCATGGTTTTTGTCCTATTAGGTTTTCCATGTTAAGGTTTTAAGGAGGCAACAAAGAACACTTAATGATAGATACCTAAAGAGGAACGTTATCACTTAAGTGATAAAGATATCAATCTTCTAATGTATTTTTGAGACTGAGAAGAGAATGATCAAAGATCAGTCATACTTTAAAAGGAATCAAGGTATGAACACATTCCATTCGCGGGACAGAAACGAAAGTCAAATGTTTGCGAATCAAAAAAGACCTTCTAGATGGAAATAAAATATGGACTTCGCGTCCAGAGAAAGATCTTTGAGTCTACTTTCATCTCCAATTTGAATCAAGTCATTCCAGATGATATAACTTGAGATATGACTGTTTTTGTGAGACATGTACAAGCTGTCTCAGAATACCAAATTTCGACCGATATCCCAAATACTGCTAGATATTCCCATCTTCCAAGATCTAGACGTGTGACTGAAGTTATACATGGATGTTAGCTTCGATTTCCAAGTGTTTCGAAGTCATTTGGTCCTACGGTCATCAAGATATTCAAGTTTCAGTGAGTAGTGTCAAATCTGTCGGTGAGGTCCAAGTGCTACAAGTTCGTTCAAGTGACGATTCAGCCGACCTAATCACTAAGTCACTTCCGACCTCTACATTCAAGAAGCTTACGCATCAGATTGGGATGTGTCGACTTAAAGACCTTCAGTGAGGTACAAATCAGGGGGAGTAATACGTGTTGTACTCTTTTTCCTTAACCATGGTTTTATCCCTTTGGGTTTTACTGGTAAGGTTTTAATGAGGCAACATCCAAAGCGTATTACAAGCTCTTAATGGTTATAACATTTAAGAGAGAGTGTTATAAACCGTTTAAGTGAATGCCATAACCAAAGGCGATTTAGACTTTTCCTTTTCTTATGGTTTTCCTTTTCTTTGTATGATTAGAATTTTATTTTCTTTATTGGTTTAGAATTTATAATCTTTCCATTTATCTATGACGATCTATACCTCTTATAATTTCCTATATATAAAGAATACATTATGTTATGAATAATAACAACTAATTCGCTTTAAGGTTGATTCGTCGTGAGCATGCCTATAGGTTTAATTAAATCCTATAACTTTATAAATGGGCTTTAAAGGACCTATAAAGCCTATCAACTTTTGTAAACACACACATGATGGATCTCGATCGTTGGCCAATGCAACCGCGTCACTTGAAGGCACGTAAATCCAATGCTCTCGACAACTGTTTTTTTTTTTTTAACCACCTCTCGACAACTGTTTATGATGACACTTTATGTATTGCGTATGAAATATGACTTTGGTAAAATAAAAAAATATATGACTTTAGTATATTCATTGTGGCCAACTGTTTCCTTACAGTTACTGAATACATTTTTTCTTTTGGAGTTTTGGAATGGCCAAAGAATATTCAGACCGTATATTCCATAATCCATATCATAAATTTTAAATGGAAAATGAGATGAGCAAAAACAATAACGTGGAAATGAAATTTGAATTTTGTGATAATTATTTTGGGTGGAATGAGGTATACGAAAACCTTTTGAGTTTGTAAATTTAATTGCAAGCAAATAACAAATGATATACTTGTAGCAAAAGAACTCCATTATTTTTTCTGCAATCGAAATCCGAACCCTCTAGATCAAGAAAAAGGCAATGATTTGGGGTGGTGCTCATTGAAGGCATAGAAGAGCTGTTTAATTTGCTGTCTCAAACTTTGATAAGATTGGAACAAGTTTGTTTTGATTTACGGCGAAACTCTGTGAGGCTGGTGTGCGACGGCGGGAGGTTGGAGTCGGTTCTTTGGGTAGGGTTTCGTCCGGAGTCGTTTTTCCTTTCTTAGATTTACGGCGAAACTCTGTGATTTGCGGCGCGTGGTTACAGTGGAGGGCTCCTCCGTCCTGGATATGTTCTTTCTTCCGGCGGTTCCTATCTATTGTTGTCCCGACGGAGTGGCTCGGCGGCGGTGCGTCTTTCTCCTTTGTGCGAGGCGTCTCGTCGTTTGGCTCGGCGGCGGTGCTGTCTGTTGAGCAGTCGGTACGGCGAGGTCTCACCTCTATGGCGCGTCTGAGGTCTTCCGGGTTCGTCATGTGTCGTCTTCGGCAGCTTCTCCTTTGGTGTGTGTGAATACGACTCGGCTGTCTGATTCGGAGTCGTCTCTGGCTTCGATTCAATCCGTGTTCGTGGTGCTTCCGTCTTGTCCTCCTCTAGCCTCGGCGTTCCCTCCGGTCCTTCTCGGCTGTTCTTCATATATTGTTCCGTTTGCAAGTCGGTCAGTGCCTTGGTTCTCAAGGTCTGGGATTCTCTCCTCTCCGTGGGGTCTACGGGGTAGGAAGTCTCTTGGGTCGTATTGGCGTTAGCTCATTTTCCCAGCACGGGAGTCAGTTTGTTCAGCGTTCTGCCTTCGGTGGATGGGCTCATCCGGCTTGTGTTGAGGATCCGGTGCGTGGTTGTGGAGCGCGGCTGCCCTCAGCCTGTTTTTGTATATTTCTTTGTCGTGCAGCTGCTTCGTGGCTGTTCATCCGAATAATGCTCGGTCTGATAATGCGGGTGTGCTTGGCCTCTGGTTTGGTTATGTTCGTGTTGGTGGATGTTTTTGATGTCTTCGGAGAGCTGTTCTTAGTCGAGCCAAATCTTAAAGAGCGGATCATCGGGGAGACCAAAATTACCGGGTTCCGTCTCTCGTTATAACCGTGGTTCTGCTTTTTGCGGCAAGTGGTAAGTGCGGATTGGCTGAACCCAATTCTAGCGGCTCGATTTGTTGTGTTGGTCTCCATTTAGACTAGATCGGGTTGTTGTTTAGATTTTATTTTCTTTTTCTGCTTCTTATCGCCGTACTTCTGTTGAGAACGAGTAATAATATTTTAACATTTTTACCAAAAAAAAAAGAAAAATTTGATAAGATTTATTACCGAAGTAATTGTCTCTACAACCACACGAGAGGTTGTTTGTTTTCTTCTTTTTCGAGAAAGAGTTCGAGAGGTTGTTTTGTTTTCCCACTATTTTATTCAATTGTATTACTCAACATCATAATTATAACTTTTAATGTAATATAAAATTTGTTCAAAACTAGAAAAAAAGTTTATCGGCTACACGAGTATAGACTAATAGAGTGGAAATCATAAGTATTGGAATATGTCAATAACTACACCATGTTTATGGTAATACATGTCACCCTATTAAATTTTACTTCGTATATATGACATGCATTAACATAAACATGGTGTAGTTACTAACATATTCCAATACTTGGGATGGTTTCCACCATATTAGTCTATACTTTGGGTAGGTACGAAACGTTTTTCCTCAAAACTATATAAAACTAATGTATAAATGCGAAAACAGTTTGTTCTATGTTGTCTCATTTGTCATTATTTGTCACTACATGAGGAAGCCGATCATTTGAAAACGCCAACTCTATAAGACACTCAAAGAACACTTCTCTTCCATTTTATTTCTCCATCTGTTGTTTACGTTTAAATATTAACATCGTAAGTCAAAGAACTAATCACAAGTTCGATTTCTTTCCTTCAGAATGTCAACGGCTATGTCTTACCAATCAATCTATTCCTTTGTCTCTCACCAGTCTTCCACAAGCTCTCAATCTTCAAGACAGCCTCTGCTCCTGCCAACAAAATGTTTGAAGATCGATTCATCACTTTGTTATTATACCTCAAGAAGAAAGAGAAACTTATCAAAGATTGAAGCAACTGCCTCTCAGAACAGTTTCTTACAACACTACTCTCTTGTCTCCTTCTAAGAACACCATCCCTGACAACTCTCAGAAAAAATCAAGTAATATGCTCCTTTGAAGTTCTTCAATATCATATAAGAATCATTATTGGTTTTGTATACTTACCCTTTTGTTCTATGTTTTAGATGAAGCAGCTCTAATATTGATTAGGCATGGAGAGTCTTTATGGAACGCCAAGAATCTTTTCACGGGTTGTGTTGATGTGCCATTGACAGAGAAAGGTATTGAAGAGGCTATTGAAGCAGGGAAGAGGATCAGCAACATACCTATCGATGTTATCTTCACATCATCTCTAATCCGTGCTCAGATGACTGCAATGCTTGCCATGATTCAACACTGTCGCAAGAAAGTATGTCTAAACCAAGCTCATCTTTCTAACTTGATCTTTTCATTTACTAATAAATGGATTTAAACCAATCTAGGTTCCTATCATATTACACAACGAAAGCGACCAGGCGAAATCTTGGAGTCAAGTGTTCAGTGAAGAAACTAAAGATCAATCAGTTCCTGTCATACCTGCATGGCAGCTCAACGAAAGAATGTAAACTTTCTTGTCTTTCATTGGTTCTGCGCTTGAACAGATAGAAAAGCAGCTAATCAGCTTTTGGATATAGGTATGGAGAGTTGCAAGGTCTGAACAAGCAGGAAACAGCGGAGAGATATGGGAAGCAGCAAGTCCATGAATGGCGTAGGAGTTATGACATTCCCCCTCCCGAAGGAGAGAGCTTAGAGATGTGTGCTGAGAGAGCAGTGGCTTATTTTGTTGAAAATGTAATGAGAGAATTCTTTTTTTCATTCTCATTCTAACTTCTTCTCGAGTTTCTTATACTAATGGCATACCAATTTGCAGATAGAACCAAAGCTTGCAGCTGGAAAGAACGTAATGGTAGCTGCTCATGGGAACTCTCTGCGGTCTATCATAATGTATCTAGACAAATTGACTTGCAAGGAGGTGTGACAAGAAATTAGCTAAAATATAAATTCTTAATTACTATGTTTGTCTTTTTTTGTGGTGAATGATGGAAGTTTTCTTTGTGGTTTTGGTTGTTAGGTGATAAGTCTGGAGCTATCGACTAGTATACCACTTCTCTACATCTTCAAAGACGGCAAGTTCATGAAGAGGGGAAGCCCTGTTGGTCCTACAGAAGCTGGTGTCTATGCGTATACCAAGGTTAGGCATCGTTTCTACTGTTCTACCATCTTCATCTTCTTTGAGTTCTCTGTCCTAGATGGTTCTCTTTGCTTGCAGAGATTGGCTCAATACAGGCAGAAGCTGGACGATGAAAGTTTGAAGAAATAAGTTTCTGAAAGTATCTTTTCTATTTCTTGTTTCTTAAGGTTTCACAATGTCTCAATACAAGATTATATTGAAAACTATGAAAGCCCTAGTTAACTCTTGATGTGTCTTCATCTCTCTTCTCCCAACAATCCAAGGGCCTCAAATGAGTTGTACAAAGCAGGATCATCACGCGGGTTCGTACAAGCAGTCGCTATCTGTTTTCCTCTTCTCTTCTCTTCTTCATATCTCTTCTTGTCGTGAAGTGTTGGAGCCGTTGGGGAAACTCTTTGACTAGACTGAGACTGATCTTATGTGGGCTTGTTTGTGTGGGCTCGAACTAGTTTGGGCTCGACCATATTTTGAGAGTTGGAGCTTGTGTTAATAGCCCCTCTCAAACTATGCGTAGGAAGAATGTCCAAGCCTAGTATGAACCGCAAGCTCTGAAACGAAGCCGTTGGAAGTGACTTCATGAAGATATCTGCTAACTGCAGTCTAGCTAGGATGTGACGAACCACCAGTGAGCCCAATGCGACTCGCTCCCTGACATAATGATAATCGGTCTCAAAATGTTTGGTTCTTTTGTGGAAAGCCGGGTTAGCCGTCAGATAGATAGATGACAGGTTATCTCCAAACAGTTCTGGAGTCATAGGAAGAGATATACCCAGCTCCTTCAGAAGATGACTGATCCAAGCTAGTTCCAACGCGGTTTCAGACAACGTTCTGTACTCTGCCTCTGTAGAGCTTTTGGACACCGTAGGCTGCTTTTGTGATGACCAAAAGATCAGGTTTTGTCCAAGGAAGGTACAGAAACCTCCCGTAGAGCGTCTTGTAGAAGAACATCCAGCCCAGTCGCTGTATGCTCTCAGAGTGCAGTCAGTAACATTCAAGAACGATAGCCCCATCGACATGGTACCTTTCACATATCTCAGAATCCTTTTGAGGTTTGTGAAGTCTGAAACTGTATGAGCATGCATATTCTGACACACATAGTTAACCGCAAATTGAATATCAGGTCTGGTCAAAGTAAGATATTGCAGTTTGCCAACCAAGCTTCTAAAGTAATAAGGATCCGAGAACGGAGTGTCTTGATCCGGAACGTTATTCAACTGAAGTGGAAGAGGAGTGTTGACTGAAGAGTTGTTCTCCATCCCTGCAACTGTCAATAGATCCACAACATATTGTTCTTGTGATAGAAACATTCCATTGTCATGAAACTGAGCCTGGATCCCGAGGAAGTATCCTTCATCAAGAATTTTGAGTTAAGCTCTGTCAACTGCTTAGTAAGAATGGCTGAGCTGTTACCAGTGATTGCCATATCATCCACATAGAGTAAAATCATGATTATGTTCCCATCATGTGAGTAGATGAACAGAGATGGGTCCTTCACGCTACTAACAAACCCGAACTCGATGAGGAAGTCACTGAATTTGTTGAACCAAGCCCGAGGAGACTGTTTCAATCCATAGAGAGACTTGTGAAGGAGACACACATGATCTGGTTTATTTTTGTCAACAAAGCCGGAAGGTTGTCTCATATACACTGTCTCTGCTAGATCTCCATGTAAAAACGCGTTTTTCACATCCATTTGTTTCACTTCCCACTTCATGATCGTAGCCAGATGCAAGACTATACGAACAGTGGCTGTTCTCACCACAGGGCTATAGGTCTCCAAGTAATCGATGCTTTCTTCTTGGTTGTTACCCTGAGCCACCAGTCTTGCTCTCGGATCTCCTACTGTTCCATCAGCATTTAGCTTGTTCTTGTAAATCCACCTGTTGCCAAGAACATGCATCTCAGGTGTGCGAGGCACTAGAGACCATGTCTTTGTAGCAAGGCACGTCCCTATTTCGTCGTTCATTGCATTGTTCCATCGGGGATCTTTCAGAGCAGCATCCACGGTTGTGGGAGTTGTGTTTGATGTTCTGTGAGTAAGCATTGCATACTTGGGATTCAGTTTTCTGATCCCCACTTTTGACCTTTGTAATCATTGAGTGTTGGGATGTTGAGACAGGAACATTGTGCTGTCCAGACAACGTAGTTCTGCTTACACATTCTTCAGGATTTGAGACTGTCACTTTAGTAGCACTATCAGCTGAGCCATTAACTCTTAAACTGGTCTGTAGTGGAGGAAAATCTGTCTCTTAGAAGTTATTTAACGACCTGGAAGGTAGAGACACTCTTGAGGAGACAACCGGAGCATCTGTTGCACTTGTCATTTTGTCAGAGTCCTTAATAACCGATGGCAAGAAGCTTCTCTGCCAAGCATCTAGAGATGGAGTTACCGCTTGAGGGTGAGCGTTCTTGTATATTGTTGCAAAGGGAAAGCTCAACTCGTCAAATAGAACGTGTCTTGATATGTAGACACGCCCTGTTGGAGGGTACAAGCAGCGATAACCTTTGTATTTGTAATTGTATCCCAGAAAAACGCAGTGAAGGGATTTAGGATCAAATTTTGTAGCTTGATAATCTCTGAGCATTGGATAACAAGTGCATCCAAAAGATCTTAAGGCTGAGTAGTCGGGGGCTTTGTTATTCAAAACTTCAAAAGGGCTTCTTCTGTCATCAAGAACCGAGGAAGGTAACAGATTACACAGGAAGTTGGCAGTGTAAAATGCTTCGACCCAGAACTTCTATGGAGTTTTGCTCTGAAACATCATTGAAAGCCCCAGCTCGGTGATATGTCTATGTCGACGTTCTGCCAAACCGTTATGTTGCGGTGTGTAAGGGCAAGAGATTAGTTGTTGTATACCGCTACTTCTCAGATGATCCATGAACTTGTTGCTTATGAATTCGCCACCTCCATCACATTGGAACATACTGATCTTGGTTGACAACTGATTTTCTACAAGCCTTTAAAACATAATGATGTGTTGTAGAAATCAGACTTAGCCTTTAACGGAAACAACCAGCAGAAGCGAGAAAAGTTGTCCACAAAGATAACATTAAACCGGAAACCTTGATTAGATGTAACAGGTGATGGACCCCAAAGATCACAATGGACTCTCTCTAGAGGTCTTGACGCAACAAACTTAGACGCAACAAAAGGTAAACGACTACTCTTCCTTAGTTGACATGATTCACACATCTTCAAGGTACTTTTATTGATTGCAATCGACTTGTTTTGGATCAGGTACTTCAGAACTTGCTCATGAGGATGCCCCAGTCTCCTATGCCACACTTCATCACTCGTAGATATCTGTCTTGTTGAATAGAAGAATTGCGGCTGTGAAGACTTCAGGCTGTAGAGACCGTCATGGGTGTTTCCTTGTCTCAGGACACTTCTGGTTTTCTTGTCCTTAACAAACACTCGGTTATTGTCAAATTCAAACGAGCAAGGATAATCATGTGTGAGTTTTGATACAGACAGCAGTGATTTTGTGATACCCGGACAAACCAACACATCCTTAAGGGGAAGAGAAGTACATGAGGTAGATGTTATATCAGTGGAGCCCACATGAGTGATTGGCAGGAAGTTACCATCCCCAATCATAACTGCATCACTTCCTCTGTAAGGCTGAGTGAATGCGAGATGTTGAGGTGAATTGGTAACGTGAGCCGTTGCTCCTGAGCAGTGGCAGAGCCAGGAAAAATATGGACGTGGATCATAAAAATTTCTTAATTGCAAAAATGCATAAATGCATAATTCCTCTCCAATAAACCGTTTCATTCACAAGCTTTAAAACAATCCTAGCATAATTTTATATTTGTCTACGTCCCACTAAGCTAAGAAGGGTTTAATTCTCTATGTCTCCATAGCTTTTACTTTCTAAATTAAATAAAAAAATCTAGAACATCTCAATGTAACAGTGAATTTAGAATTTAGAGAAGAGAAACTACTCATAAAGTTAAAAGACATAAAATAATTACCTTGACTTTAAAACCAAATTGGATCATGTTTCAGACTTTCAACCAAGCTTCATGAATTGATTCACGTATCACAACAGAAAAAAAAATAAAAGAGAAGAATTAGGATTTTAGTATTAGGATAACGAGATCTCTTAGTCTAACAATGATAATTGGGTTTATTTATTTTAATGGGCTTAGTTTATTTTAATTTTGTAATGGTTTATATACTTTATTGGGCTAGTAATTAATTTGTATAGTTTGCTATTGGGTTAAACAAGTTCGATTAAATTCAAGGGGGTCAATCAAAATAATGGACTAGGGTCAATCTAAAATATTTAACAAACATTACATTATTTTTCCAAATTTCACATGGGTCATTTGACCACCATGCCAATGCATTGCCTCCGCCACTGCTCCTGAGTCAGCAAACCATTCTGCTCCTGAGTGATCAGACACATCTGTTATGCGCATCGCAGCTAAAGCAGCAGGTATCTCATCTTCTTGGTAACTATTGTTGAATCTGTGCCAACAGTGCAGAGCAGTATGACCAAATCTCCCACATATCTGGCAGGAAGGCCTGTCATCTGAGGACATTGACGAAACAGACGAGCCAGACTGAGACCCTGATGATGATAGTTGTTGATGGAAACCTCTTCCTCTGGTAGAGAAACCTCCACGACCTCTGTTTGCACCAAACCTCCGGTTTGACTGAGCTCTGCCTCTTGAGTTGCAGTAGTTTGCTTGGAAGTTAGATCTTTGTGTGTTGAAGGCAAGGTGCGGTGAGACATCGGTGGAAAGATTGTATCTTTGAGTGCGAGCATCATAACTATGCAGACGAGGCACCAGATCTTCGAGAGTAGGGTTTGGCATCATATCGACGGCGCCTTCAATACTAGTTATGAGTGGTTCATAGTCTTTTCCAAGACCTTGTAATGCAGCAAAGATCTTCATCCTTTCAGCCACAGGACTGCCGATAGAAGCAAGTTGGTTACAAATCAACTTGATTTCCGTTAGATACTCCGACATAGATTTGTCGTGTTTTGCGACTGTCTGGAGCTTCCGCTGGAGCTCAAACAGGTGAGACGACGTTGGGCGGTTGTAGTGTTTAGACAAAGTAACCCAGATCTCGTGAGAAGTGTCGCAGGAGACTACCAAGCTTTGGATATCTTCGGAGAAAGAACCCAAAAGCCATGACTTTACTACCTGATCTGTTTGAAACCAGGTGTGGTGGTCGGGGTTTATCACCTGAGTTGTTGTGCCGTTGATGCCTGGAACCAGAATCGTTGGTGGAGGACGGGGGATTTCACCAGTAACGAACCCTAGAAGACGTTGACCTTTGAGAAAGGCCTCGAACTGGTTCTTCCATAAGAGGTAATTTTTCTTGGTGAGTTTTACTGTCACTGAGTTCACTGTGTCTAGTGTAGGAGGGGAATAGAGTTCAATAGCATCCATGGATCTACTCCCTGGAGCTCTGATACCATGAAAGTTTGAAGAAATAAGTTTCTGAAAGTATCTTTTCTATTTCTTGTTTCTTAAGGTTTCACAATGTCTCAATACAAGATTATATTGAAAACTATGAAAGCCCTAGTTAACTCTTGATGTTTCTTCATCTCTCTTCTCCCAACGATCCAAGGGCCTCAAATGAGTTGTACAAAGCAGGACCATCACGCGGGTTCGTACAAGCAGTCGCTATCTGTTTTCCTCTTCTCTTCTCTTCTCTTCTTCATATCTCTTCTTGTCGTGAAGTGTTGGAGCCGTTGGGGAAACTCTTTGACTAGACTGAGACTGATTTTCTGTGGGCTTGTTTGTGTGGGTTCGAACTGGTTTTGGCTCGACTATATTTTGAGAGTTGGAGCTTGTGTTAATAGACGAGAGCAGTGAAGTCATTTGTTCCTGAAGTTAAATGAAGAAATAGGTTGTTAATATACGTAGCTCTTTTCCCTCAAGATTTGGACCTTAGAGCAGTTTATAAAGTGTTGTGAACAAAAACACGAAGAAAACAAGAACACAGAAGAAAAAAAACATCATTGAAGCAAATATCCGTTTTACTATTTATATATTGACTATGTGAATGAATTATATACAACAATATTTTAAACTCAGATTTATGCAGCTTTAAAATCAGATATTTTTTTTCTGTTTAGGAATTTAATCTATTAAAAGCGGTTTTCCTAATCATAAAAGATATATACCGTACTGCAAGGTTTTTGGACCCCACTCTCATATGTCAATCTTGATGACAAGTCAATCTTTCTTGTGCTTTTTTCTGGTGTATCTAGATTTAAATCACTTCCACAATCAACGCAAAGTATATAGGAGTTCATATATATGTGGCGTATCCACCGTTACATGTAAGAGTGTATCTCCAGCTTATTAGTAAGAATGGTTAAGAAGAAGATAAGAGTTGATGTTTTAGTTAAACCAGGAGCTTCTTTTATTCTAGGCTTCATGTCTAGGTTCTTGTTAAGAGGTTCCGTTCTTGATCTTCTCATCTGGTATGTCCTCCAAGCGCTTCATCTCAGTGTCTGAAACCTCAGAATCAGAGTTGGTAAAATGAGCTGAGGTTGAAGACACTGGTGTGTTTCCATAGAACTTCAAATCATCCTCTCTCATTCTCTCAGCATACTTCTCAAAATTGAAACTCAAATCACTGTTTTCCCCACCAAAGGCAACCTCAAGTTGCTCCATGTCGAAAATATCCTCAAGAATCTTCTTGCTCAAGTTATCATCCGAGTATACAAACTTCACCTTGTTGCAAGTCTTTGGCTCTAGAAACGGTTTCACCATCTTCCAGGTTTATACAATGACACATTATGTCAATAAAGTTTCATGATACATTTGCATGAGAGATTCTTGAAAACATACCTTCCAAAACGGTTCAAAAATCTTAGGTGGGTTGTATAGTATGGCCAAGCCTAAGCGTTCAGGGTAATGTTCTTGTAACACATGAGCGGTTTCTCGAGACACTTTGATGGATAAATGCGACATGTTGAAACCGTGAAAATCAATTAGCCAAACCATTTGTTCTTGGTTATCCGGTAGATTCATGATTGCATTCTCCATGCAGTATACCAAGAATCTAATCTGCCCTTTAGGAGATTTTGTATTCTGTAATAAAATCAAAACATATACAATAAATCAAAGAAAAATTTCATAGAGAATCAGAGGTTTGAATTGAAAGGGTGGATAAGAGGCCAACCTGGCAACTTGGTCTCATAACCAAAACTGGTCTTCCATATTTGTCGGTATAATTAGATCGGTATATTTTACCGGTCTCAGCTTCTCGTGCAATCTCCTCCTATAACCATTTCACATGTTTAACAACCATTTTCGTGTTACAAAAAATAACAACCATTTTACGATTTTAAAGAATGTTCACAGATTTAAGATACATACATACATACATACATACATACCCATCGAATTTCCTCTGGTTTGTACTGAATCCTCCATTTCAAGGTTTCTTTAAGCATTTTAGCTGCTTTCTTGACATGGCCGTTACGTGCAGCTAAATAACGGGTAATGGCATCATCTGAACAATACTCAGATGACTTCTCAGTCAATGGCCCTAGTAATGTCCTCACTTCCTTTATCTATAATTATATCATCAGACAATATATAATAGTTGATTAATCACACATCAAATTATCATCACCACAAAGCAGCTAATGATTTCTCTTATCATCATCATTACCATAATCATCGTCATTATACCTTGTTTAGATAATCCTCTGGTGGCGATGTATTCTCAAACCCACTGGAAGATGAGCTTTTGGTACCAAGGCTCATCTTGCTGAAAATTGAGGATAAAGGAGCAACCGAAATTGATCAGAGACAAGTAAAAAAGGAACAAAATACAGAGATTCATACTCAAGATTTTATCATTCATTAGCCAGAAAGAGGGGAGATACAACATAAGAACCAATGCATATAATAGACACATCTAAATTTGATAATTTAGAAACATAAGAACAGGTTCTGATTACACACAAGACAGAAATACATCCATATAACAGTTTAAGAATCAAGACAACTAACTAACATATGCCCTTTGATCGGACTCCTGGATTACTACAATCAAGATAAATTCAGAAATCAAAAAGTTAAAGAACATGAACTCACCTTAGAAAAAAATGAACTAAAGCGACTGCGATGAGATCGAATCGATAAGTCAAACTCAAACATAGAAATTGAAGAGCATAATATTGAGACCGAGAAGTGGTTAAGTTACGGTCTAAAAGTGTCAAAGACTTAATTGTACGAAAAGTAGTTCAAGAAGAAGGGTTTTTGTCTGGCGGCTATGTTCGGACAGTGTGATGAGAAGCGCTTAGAGACACGTGACGCGCGGTTGGGGGAAGACACAGACACCTTTTTGTTCATTTTGTGTGTGGTTCAAAGCAGATTCTGTTTTGTGTTTGATGTAACGTGGACCTTAGTGAATCGGACCGGGAAATAAACCGGGCTTGACTTCTTGATTTGAACTTTGGCTAGATTGTGAATTTGACGGTCTAACAGTCTTTGTCGTTTTCAGCCCTCTACGACATTAGTCACATTACCAAACCATATGCCACCAACTCCACTAAACCCAAAAAGGGAACATTTACTGGATTTGTTAAGCTTTTTTTTTTAAAAAAGAAGTTAAGCATTTTTTTATCATGTAATAATAACTTTAATGAAAAAGTACTTTAAATTACTCCTTCTGTTTCTAAATATAAGATGTTTAAGTAAAAACACGCATATTAAAAAAATCATTATTTTGTCTAAAAAGTATCATTAAAACTATAAATTAATTTTATTCAACCAATTACAAAGTAGATTATCAAATATGATTGGTTGCACAGTTTTTAATAAAGTAAAAGGTTACCTAGAAAAATGAAAACATCTTATATATTTTTTTGAGAAAATAAAATTGTGAAAACATCTTATATATTAAAACATCGAATTTTTTTAAAACATCATACATTTAGGAACATAGGTAGTACTTATTATATTTATATATAGAAAATTTATTGATTTTTAAGTACTGTGAAATTTTCCAATCTATTTGTATTTCAAGTTTATATCTAACTAGAGATTTTTTTCGCAGATTATTTATTTTGAAATATTTACCATTTTACTTATAAATAAATTGATGTATTTTATATTATATTTAATTTTAGATTTAGTATAGTCAATCTAGAGTTATTGTATTATTTGTATCATCTAAAGATTTTTAAAAAATCGAAAGTGTATCATAAATAAATGCATAGTAAGAAAAAGTTCTCCAAACTCTTAAAATATCATTCTAAGTTTATATCATAATTTGAAATCGGTCGTTGAATGTGGTTTTAGGATTGAAACCATTTTAGTATGTTTTATGGTGTAATATTAACTTTACTAAAACAAAATTTAATAGTTTACGACATAATAAGAATTATATGTATGCAAGATACAATACTTTTTTATTAAGTTTATTTTTTTCTATGTTTCTTTTATCTAGGATGTTTAAATTTTCTTTTTTTAGATGATGTTTATTAATATAAATTAATTTTCAAGGATAATATATGTATAATTACTACTTGCAAATGTCTCTAATTATGTTGATTAATATAAGTTTAACTATGATTTCTGTTATTCTGCTGGTCTTTATCATTTTATTGTTTGACTAAATGACAATCAAACACACGAATTTAAGAACCTAACCTGATTTTGCATTTGGCAATACAGAAGGCACTAAAGTTGAAAATTGCGGTGGAATTTATGTTTGTCAAAGCTTGCACCTTCATCAAATATTGTATTTATATTTTCATAATATGTTTTAAAACTACGAAATCATCATTTCACTTCCTTTTCTAAATGTATCTCTTAGTATGATAATTGTGAAAGCAGTGCTAAAATAGTATTTTATAATTTGAAAAGATATAGTATTTAAAACAGATGATTTTTTAGAAGTTACTGGGAATGTGAGATATTTTCTTAACTAAATAACTAATTTATAAAATAGCAAATTTTCCAGCATGTTTTAGAAATATGATATATATGTGTAGACTTATAATTTAATAAGAATGGTTTGACATTTTGAATGACTGAGCATCAATCTGTTAGCTATTATGTATCTTTCAAGTTTTCATATTTATTTAAAAGCCAGGTAAATATCCCTAACTGGACATTTTCTATCCGTAACTATTACAAATAAGTTTGTCAAGATTTATGGGTTTTATTTTGTCAAAATCTTTGGAACTTATTTCAGTTTTTAGATATAGTGTATGTTCGTTTTTTTTGTTAGTTAAACATTTTTCTGTTGAATATTAGGAGAGATATTATAACAGTTTATTTTTTATATTTTTATTTGTTAGTTTAACTTTTATAATTGATTTTCAATTTATTTTGAAAGATAAATTCTTGTGAAACTTATCACAAAAACTTATGGAACACTGCATAAAACATCTATAATAGTAGTGGCCAAGCCTAAAAGTCCATGTAGTTGCTTGAGAATAATATAATTGTCTTTTTTATGATGAAATTTCAAATTTATTGATCTATCAAAAAAGAATGAAATTTAAAATAGAAGAGCAGAATTATGCCATCAAACAATTGCTTTAACTTTCATTGAATATGTAGTAGATACTCCTCAGAATCAACATAATGCCCCCAATACTCCACGCTCCGTAGCAAAAGCATACTTACTTCTCTTATACCATACAAACATTCTGTCTCATCACTTCAAAGTCGCATTTTAAGATGTTCCACATTTTTTCTGGTGATGAATTATACATGAAATTGTCATGAAAATGTGAGAACATATTGTCGCATATAAGGTTTAAGAACCGAGTTCATCAAACTCTGAAACATGGTTGGAGCATTAATATGGTTGACTGTCATCACTAAATAATTGTAGTGACTATTGTGAGTCTTGCAACTCGTTTTGTGGATATAAAAGTGTATCCATCTTCACATTGATTTTCTTTAAAAAAATATATTTTGATATATATAATTTTGTATGATTAGACTTACTTTAGGATACAATTTTTTCAAAGAATTTATTTTGGATATTAAATTTCCAAAGAATTTAAGTTAAATATATTAGAAGGATATATTTCCTTTGTTAGCTTAGTTTCTTATTTTGAGTTGTAATTGGATAAACATGATTGGTTAGATTTTACATTTCTGAAAACATAAATTACTTTCTCTTTTTTTATAATTTAATTTTTTCTTTTGTTAATTTATTAGTTTATTGATTTGTAAAATATGATTATCGTATCACCTACCATAAAAGAAAATTTGTGGACATAATATTCATACTGAATCTAAATATTGTAATAGTTTCGTTGTCAATTCCATATTTCTCACAAATGGAAGGTAATCTTTAAACAAAGTTCACGTAGAAACACTCAGATGAAGATGTACCAAAGAAGCAGGGAGGTCATCTTTTTATCAAGCAAAGTCTCTTGATTTCCTTTCTCCACAGTGCACCATTCTTAACCACATCAATTACATATGTGTTCTTGATTGTTGATAACCGATGTGCCACCACCCCCAATGGTTCTGTTAACCATAACTGGTCCAATGTTTCCTGAACCACATGCTCTGACTAAGGCTCTGAATAGATCTTGTAATTTCAGGCCATTTTGGATTGCATGTAAATGTGATGAAAAGGTCAGGAAAACCAAAATGTCTACAGATGGCCATAGCGTCTAAGTACAGATTCTTCATGTATCTTGGACCACCTGTGAAAGTAGCTGGTAGAAAAAATTATTAACCTTGTTCATTCATATCTGAGTTGCCATCATTTTCAGACTCCTTGATAGAATCATAACTATCTGACCGCAAGCATGTCTGGTTAAGCTTCAAATACCTCAATCTGTTAGATTCTATTGTAGTATAGGCATCCACTATGAATTGCTGAAATAACCTTCTTGAATAAAGCAAAACATGAGACTCAGATTCTCGCTCTTGAATCCGATAAGCAAAATACTGTGTCATACTAATAGTATCTTTTTTGAGTTTCTTTGAAGCTTCTGTGACACCTTTTTTAATACCAAACCTGAAACCATCCTCACCATACACAAATATTAGAGGATATTGTAGTGCTAGATAGGAAATATGAATCTCATCGATCCTGGTAAGCCGGCCAGACTTGTGTTGCAGAACAATATCACGCTTATCCATTCCTAACTCAAAATCCCCAGGAATCAATGCAGCTACCTCAGATGCTGTTGGCATATTATATGTCCTCCCATCTTTGTCACTTCTACTGACTATCCTCATATGGAAAGTCTTTTCAGGATTTTCCAGAAACCTCTCTCTAGCTGAACGAAACTTCATAACCTATGGATTAACAGCATTCAACATATTGATAATAGGCTGGATAATTTCTTTCTTCAGGCCGTCTTGCTTACTATCTGATGACGATTTTTTGCTTTTACTGATAACAAACACAAAATAAGAATCACTTAGTATTTCAATTGTACAGTTAAAACATCACGAGAGCTTAATTATTAGCAAACCAATATTAGTTACCTAAGAGCATTAAATCTGTTTTCAACTTCATTCTCTGTGGATGTATCCACAATGTATAGCTGTCCAAACTTGGCATAGTCTCCTTCAGGTGGTGTTAAACTTCCAGACAAATGATAGTTTTCACCATGAAGCTGAAACATTTGTGGTCCTCGTCCCTTATTTAGAGAGTTCTCTACCTTTCCACCAAGTGAAGTGAAAGAGAAAACCATGTTATATGGTCTCGTATTCCTTTGGAAGTGCTTGCTAAGACTATCAGTCCCTGTTAAAAAGGTTCATGAGAAGGTCCTGTGGTTTTTTTAAAAGTGGCAACTGAACCTGTCCTTGCATACAACACAATGTAAATATAGGCTTCTTTCTATATTTGCTCTTGTTTATGCGTTCATTATTCCACATAATAGCACCACAATGAACACAAGTGTATGTTGGGTCACCCTCATCAACATAATCTGGTACATTATAAGAATGTAGGTTAGGAAAATATACTTTTAAAAAATTACAAATTAACTTAAGTGAAAACTAACCATCTTCTTTGGCCTTTACTGGCTTAACTTTTGTCTTCACCTCAGAAAAGGTCTTTTTAAACATTGCTGCCAGAAAACTAACTCGGTCAGATTGATTGTCTTTCTCTGGTTCTAAAGCAATAGGTTGACCGTCATCTGTATTATCAGTTTCACCGCTTTCCTGACTACTACAATCAAATTGTAGATCATCATATTCATCCATGTTGCCTAGTAGATCTGCAAAATACATGAAACAGTTATTGTTGAAGTTCTTGTAGACCTGAAATATAAGCTTAATCAAGGTAATACCTTCATTCACCGGATCTACTTTTGAACCTTCTTTTCCTAACATTCCTGAATCCTTAGGCGTATCTCTGTTTTTTTGAGTTTGGCATTTTAGGATTTGGAGTGTTTTGTTTTCCAAATGTGAGCTGACTTGAACATGATCCAGTGTTGGTAGCGGAGATGCCTACATAATAGAACTCATATTCTAACCTTTGCTTATATAATGAAGTTAAAAACGTTTTGGCATAATTGCAGACAATTTTTGCCTCTATTTCAATGACTATATACCTTTTTGTATATGACTCCTTTTCTTCAGATTAGCGCTATCATTGTTTGATTTGTCAGAAAAAAACTACAACAAATACAAATTAATATGTGAGTCGAATGGTAAAAATAACATAGTTTATGAGCATAGGCATAGCATCGAATATAAAACAACCTCGTTTGTTTTTAGGTTCTTACATAGTCACTGTAACTCGCGGTTGAGATATTGATTCAATATTTTGACTGGTAATATCATTCAATAGTCTTGCAAAAACAGTTCTCAAGGGGACATCTTTTGATTGGGAAGAAAAATGTCTTTGTTTAGAATCAGACTGTGAACGTTTTTTATGACCATAAACTCCAAGAGGAGGAAGATGCTTTCTTTTCATCCTGCAAATATCAAGGCCAGGACGCAGAAAACTCTTTGTCTATAAATACTATGAATTGAAAATTTATCACGAATCAAACATTGCTTATATTAAGAGGATTATCAGAATCACCTTAACAAAAGTTGGATAGGTTTAGAATTTTTCAGTGACTGCTGCGCCCATTCTATTTCTATAATGAAATGTTAATCTCAGTGCTTACAGTCACGAAATATTTTGAAGACAGAAAAAGAGCGGGATGATTCTAAATCAATATGAGAATTAGTTAAGATTCTTTACAACATTTGGTAGTATAATATCTCTTTACATCATCTGAATATTTTATTGCAGTTACAATATTTTAGATTCTCAAATATATTAACCGATAAATTTAGAGTATTATATAACATTGTTTTAAACATTTTAGAGTACTAACAACACTAAGTGGGATATTCTAAATTTGCAGGACAGTTAACGTGTCTAACATGAAGGTCAGCGGAGAAAATTGTGAAGTCATAAGGGCAACGAACAACACTTTCCTTCCAAGTAAGTATTTATTTAACGTTCAATGCAAATAGGTTCAAGACATACTTAGTTGTTCGGATATTTTGTCATTGTTGAGTATATATAAAATGAATCACATATTTATAAAAACTAAGCTTTATTTCATTAAAAACTTATAAATTAAATAAAACTCATCGTACTTGGAAGGAAAATAACAACAAAATGAAAAGAGAAACTGGAAAACCCCTTATTCTTAAAAATTGAAAAACATGGAAGTGACAATAAGATGCAACTTTGAACTTCAAGCACACGCAACCTTCAACTACTCCACAACAACCTTTTCAACCTTGATAATCTTTGAGCACTGTTTTTTCGAAGTAGAAGAAAGGTCTTCAATTTCATTGTCAACTTTACGTTTTGAAAGTGGAGTTGAGGATAAACAGGTGTTATCTTCACTGTCAATGGTGATGAAAGATACCTAAAACAAAAAAGCATACAACATTATTAAGGTCACCAATATAGATATGTTTTAAGAATATAAAAAACATACAAAACTTATAAACCTGTCCTGATGAACGATCAGATGAAACACCATTAGTCAATGTATCTTCAGAATTCTCATCGTCAGACTCTGATATTATTTCATCAGCAGACCAAGTTTTCCCAATGTTACATATGTGGGATCCATAGTCAACATTGTCTTTGCCCACATAGACACCAAACATCAAAGTCTTCCCAATCAGATCAGTAATAGCGTTAAGCAAATCTTCAGGATCCTCAACCTAATAAAAAATATACAAACAAATTTTAAGATCGACAAATATAGAATCCTAATATAATTGTGAACATACCTCTTCTAGAGAACCATCTAAAAGAACTTCAGCACTTACTCCCAAAATGGGTTCAACAATAGTATCAAGTAACATCACCTTAGTTTCACCAGTGTCATCCTTTATTAGGAGATGGAGTTTAAACCTAATAGAAAAATTTAAATTAGTTCAGTAATTAAGATCGTGAGCATTAGTGATTCAAGATAAAGATACATACTTTGGAGCAACATTGGTGACTGACTGCTTGCATGTAACCACAATACCACAGATGTTTCACAGGCACCAATTCTTTATTAGTAATGTTGGTCACCTTTTTGTAGTGGCACTTAACACAACCAAAATAATACCATGCCCAGTCAGTCTGTGTCTATTGCATAGACAGTTGCCTTGACAATGCATTTATCATACTACAAAAATATCAGTACCGTTAGTAAGGTGTACCAAAAAGGTCAATAATTTAAAGTCAATTCTCAAAAAAATACCTCAGTTACCATAATGATATCCAAAATTGTTCTTTCTGGGTAAAGAGACCATTTATCTGGTTGGCGTTTGTTTCCCTTTGGTTTGACAACCTCACGACAACCAGTTGTGAGAGCAAGCTCATTATTTTGTTCATTATTTGGCATCCTAAATGCATAATAAAATGTTTGCATAAAGACTTATGTAATATATATTTTAAACGGTTATAAATGATTAGAATATAACTTAAAATCTTAGATAATCTTGCACATCAAATTCAGGTGGATTAATCACAACAGTTGAAGTGTCAAATGCATTAGTTATCTGGACTTGTCCTACAACAAACAAAATAAATAATTCAAAATGAATAATAATTATATTATAAACAAACTAAATTGGTTTAATCAGTGTAGTAGAGATCTTACCCTTGTAAACATTTATTTTTGCAAATCTTAGCAACATAGGAAGTTTTCGTTCACTTGACCAACTTTGTAAGCATAATAAAGTTGTTCAGCAAAACGACCCCAAAGATAACACGCTATTTGTTGATCACTGATAACAGATAAAAAAAAAAAAATAGTAAACACAAGTTCTGGATACAAAACTGAATGTCTATTTGTAAAAGATCATAGTAACATACTCAGTATCTCTCAAAGTAAGTTCCAGCTTCTTTGTTTCTTTAGTTTGCACTGCCACAACTTGCAAATCTCCATTATCAATTGGCTGACCAATAACATCTACAACAATATTTAAGAATCGCTATATTAGCTCATATTAAAAGAAGCATATATTTATTCTTTATAGTTTTTACGACTTACCAATAAGGAAATTTGAATCAAGACTCCCCGTTCGTGATTTCGGGAAAACTGGTTAATGACAAAAAAAAAATCATCATTTTTCAGGGAAGACTCAGTCACGTTGGAGTTGCTTAGGATGGACATCTTGTATTCATGGCTCGTTGGATGGTACTTTCCGCCAGCTGGGGTCACGGCAAAATTCTCAATGAACCTCCATGCTCCAATCTGCAATTTCTTAACACGAGCAAGGAAGAGTTTCTTGCAGGTACAATGAATCTTAACACCCTACATTATAAGAACGCATTAAATTTAGGTTTAGAGAATATGTAAAAGATTTGTGAAACATAACGGTAACAAATAGACACTTACTGTCTTATCTGCTAGTATGAACTGAACAGAGTCTCCACCAGTGTAATTCGAATGTTGTGTCCATGAATGCAGAACCTTTACTTCAACCTTCCATGTTGTTTTGAATGGTTTGACATGGTTCAGCAAAGATACTCGGTATGATGTAACGATAGACATTTTCGTGAGTGTATTTTTGCGGTGAGGTAAAGAAAAATGAGGTGAATGAAGATGTTTTATAGTGATTTGGTTATAAAATTAGGTTTAATGGTATTGATAAAAATATTCAGAATTCAAAAAAAGAAATAGATATATAGCATATTCCGATTTTCATATTTTTTAGGAACTGTTAAAGGTAGTTTAGATATTCAGTTTTGGTTTGCAAGTCACATTAGATTAATGGGTATTGCGAAGATATTAGGAACCGTTAAAGGTAGTTTAGATATTCAGTTTTGGTTTGCAGGTCACGTTAGATTAATGGGTATTGCGAAGATATTCTGAATTCCAAAAATGAAATAGATATATAGCATATTTCGGTAATCCTATTTTGTTGGATTTGTTTGCAAGACACGTTAGTTTAGATTTTCTAAAATCTTCCTATTGATGTGGTTACTCATTAAAACCTTATCAGGAAAACCCAGTGGGACAAAACCATGATGAAGGAAAAAGAGTACAACACGTACTACTCCCCCTGATGTGAACCTCAGTGGAGATTCTTTAGTCTACGCATCTGATGCGTGAGCTTCCTGAACGTGCAGGTAGGAAGTAAACAAATTGGCCAAGTTTATTATTGAACCGTAATTGGACCACTTCGACCTCTCCGGTCTTTTCTCATGTCTTCTGACATCGTGTGTGCAAGGTCAAGAAGTGAACCTTTGCTGTCGACTTGTCTATACTTTTGTCGGACAGACTAAACATACTTATGGACAATATACTAAGTATGGTACCATGAATTTATAATTTCAGGTCGTAAACCTAAGATCCGGTGTATCTTCTATACACAGATGTGTACCAATGTCTTTGTCCATTGATCTTTCTTTATTATCATCATCAGCCATATTCTATTCTAATTGATTCATGTTGAGTCATAGATCTCAACCACACAAGCCCACGGATACTCTCTTTGGCTATTATGATTGGTGACGATGATAAAGTGTGGACTATATGAACTTCTCCTTCTTCACTACCATCGGCAATGTTTTAATCTGATCGATACATGTTTTCATAGACCTCGTTTATACATGTCCACAACTCGTCTCATGAGTGTCCAAGATCATGATGTGACCAATGATCATTGCTGCAACGAGTTTTTACGATCTTATCAAACTATGGCTCTGCGGCCAAATACACTCGTGGACTTCTTACATGGCTATCGGTTTTTCTTGCATTTGGTAATGCCATATACATCAGACATTTCAGTCCTATATTTATCTTGATGGCGTCCCATGACCTCCCTTGCCATGTATCATATCACGCATTGAATATATATATATTAGGTCATGGACTTTGATCACACGAGCTTATAGACTGCAACATATTGGTAC
>NC_027754.1:22431518-22432317 GCF_000695525.1 Brassica oleracea var. oleracea
TAGTTGCCTTATACAGCAGCAGCAAACTGTTCTGCTATGCCGGATCCGTATCTAAGGGATCTGATGTCGGATTTGTCTATCCGGAGAACGTGCTATATGAGATAGCAAGCTGAGTTAATCCAAATTACCTTTCTTTAGGCTGATAAAGTAAACACAAGGAATTTCGAATTTCTTTTGTATATGTGTGTGGACTGAATTGGATTGTTCTTATACAATTCCTTTACTAGTATTTCATACTATATGCAGCTGCTTTGTTTCAGTCCATAAACAGCTTAGGAACAAAACTGTTATTTATCCAGTGATTCATATGCTGCTTACTACATCATTATATGTCAATCTAATTTCTTTCTTATGACCAGACTTTTATCAATTTCGAAAATATGTAGCAGCATCCACCACATAGGAGTTTATCACCTTATAATCTGTTCCATGGTCTCTGTGAGTATCCTTGTGTAACAAGCTATGATCGTATGCTGTTAGTAGGAAACATGAACACCTTTAGACCACGTGATCATGTACCATATCTCACGGTTTCTTTTCCCTCACAAGACTCATCTATTTCACTGGTTTATATCAGATGGCATTTCTGTATATATGTATGTGGCCAATACGCCTATCTTTCTCTATAGATAATTTAAACCCCACGTTTATCTTTTCAATCTAATCTTTATTTTTTATGAGTACTCTTTTGTGGGTTCTGATCCTCGTTTATATCTTTATGTTCAAGTGCTACTCTCTTATGTACAAATATATATTCATGTGTCGACACTTATATATGGTTCCATTGTGTTCCAGACAT
>NC_027754.1:22434277-22435056 GCF_000695525.1 Brassica oleracea var. oleracea
TTTTTTTTTTCGGGGGCCAAGACTTTTCATAAACTGAGCTAGAAGTTTCTCTACTTATCCCATAAAGACTAGTCAATTAAGCACAAAAGTTCACTCTTTTCCTTCCACTTTCTCATACTCTCAAATCAAACTTTACAACACTCACCCCCATCTATGGCTAGACAATGATGTGCCTAATCTAGCAAGAATGAAGATCAAGCATTGTCGTTCCCGATACTCTCAACATTATGCACATGTAAGACTTTCCTAAGAAGGCCTCACTCATCAAACAATGAAAGCTTAAAAGGAGGGAAAGGTTTTTGGGAGTGGTCTACCACTAGAGTTTGTCCAAAAAGATTGGCATAAAAGATGTGACAACTCAAGTGTGTATAGCCATGACTCCGTACACAAGGGACCCTAAGCAAGAAGCATTAAGTTCGTTTAGTTCAAATAGGGTTGTAGTTGGCTTCAAAGAGTAGGTTTCAGCAATCAACAAGTTTCAAGAAGAGTTTTCAAGGCACGAAACATACAAGTCTTTTCGAGAGGTGCATAGCTTTTCAGGTGAAACGTAGTGTTCTTTATAAGGCATTTAAAATCATTGCTCCCAATGAAAGTGAATGCAACCTATATGCTCTAGACTCTCCTAGAAATGCAAAATGATGCAAACTAAATGAATTTGTTTTTTTTTTAATGCAAATATGTTTGCAATGCATGACTCCATGAAACAACATCAAAGTAAACATGATCAAATGTTTGGTACCTCCCCCAAACTTGAGTTACACAGTCTCTGTGTTGTCAAG
>NC_027754.1:22435156-22439383 GCF_000695525.1 Brassica oleracea var. oleracea
CAAGAACTTGTAAATCTCCTTCTTGGTCGCCCCTGGTCTTTTCTGAGCTCCAAAGGTCGAGTTCTTCCTGTTAATTATTGAGGGGAGTGGGTAAAAAGGAGTGAAAAGCTCGTTTGTGCGTGTGGAGCCCGTAGAGCGTGGGATCGGTCGATCCACATGGACCGGATCGGTCGATCTCACGTCCTGTGCGATCAATACTTCTCATTCGGTCCATTGTTCGGTCCAATTTGCTTCTGAATAAATCCCGAATGCGTTCTTTTCTTGCAAGCTATCTAGTAACCTGCATATTACACTTAAGAACACCAAAACGCATCAAATAGACCAAAACATTAATTAAAACCGACCATTTAATTTGCTCCAAAACGAGTTTAAAACCGTTAAAAACACGGAATATCAGCGACTGCCTCGGATCCAAGTCTGTGTCCCCCTGTATATTAATAGTTAATAAACCCAATTTTTTTAAAAAATCTATATTTTTATATTAAAAAATTATAAATATAATAAATAAAACTGAAAATGGTCCAAAAATATTTGATATGTAGATAGTTATATTTTCATCACAAAATATAAAAAATATTACTGATTAAATTTTAAAAATATTTTTAATATTATCTGAATATAAATCTTAAAGGGTAAAAAAAAATATTTTGCCCTATGACCCATAACCGCCCTGAGTATAAATTCTCTTTCCATTTTTTTTTTTTTAAACCAAAAGAATAATTTTTTTTTGGTAATCGACCAAAAGCATAATTTATATTAATTTCGTCTAGATGGAACTCTCCTTTGTTTTTAACTCTCATCTGTTTTTAATCAATCATTATTAAATTTGAAAATATTTCTTCATTATTGGATATTGTATTACTGTTACATTTAAAAAAAACTTAATAACTAATAAATTATTTTGAAATCTCAAGAAACTATAGATGTATACTAATGTTTTGAATTTTCATATTTTATCAAAGACAGTAAAAAAAATTAAAAAAAATACTATATTAAAAAGTAAATAAAAATTTAATAAATCTTATTTCAACTAAAATTAATAATTAATAATTTGTTTTTGATTTTTGATTTTTGATTTTTTGTAGTGGTGAAATTATTGTCCTATACAGATTTTTTTTCTTCTACAAAGTTAGAATTTGTTGTCCATATATCACAACAACCTCATCCGTAAATCATTGAGATGAAAAAAGATCGTCGAGATAAAACCATAATAATAGCACAAAATATAAGTAGCTAGGGAAATTGACAAACCAAGTCAACTACGATCATGAATGTTTTACCTTTGCAACTTCTTTGATGAGATTTTCTTCAGATTATAATCCAAATCTATGAGATGATGCGATGCACGGATCATTTCTTCCAAATGTATTTATCTGATACAAAATTTGGACCCATATGTTCTTCATGTGTCATCTTTTTTTCTCTATTGAAGATGATGAGCAGAAGAGTTGGGGAGTTTTAGGGTCAAAATCACACGTTGTTGCATTGTATAATATATATATACTATTCTCTTTATTTTTCCTATATCGACGTGGATGAGAAGAAGGTGACTATAGCTTCTAAAGACCGACGCATCTCCTCTCTGAATGCGGTTATGGGACTCATTTGATAAAACGAAGTAATAAACAATCTCTCATGTTTGATTAATTTCGGGTCCAATCAAGTGATCTTACGCGATACTAGGTTAGTTCGTTTGTCCTAGTGGTTCAATCTCCTGAGAAGTTTAAAATCATGTGTAACTCCAAAAGTTGGTGAATGAAAGTTGACGATGAGTTAAAAAAAAATAATAATAATAACTAGCAAGGTCAGGTCGAGGCACTTGAATATTTATTATAGAAAAAATATATTTTGCAGTTTGGATTATATACTGTCGAGTGTCGAATATCTTTGTTTTAACCGGTCTGGTTGGGATAGATAATAACCGATCTGGTTTGGTTAAGAAATCCAATTTTGTAAACAAGTTAAAATCTGTGCAGTCATATAGGAAAAACCTAACCGGAACCGACGTACATACTTGGGCCGGGTATGGGTTTTGGGTGCGGTTAATTCGATAATAGTTAAGGATTCGCAGCCGTCGTTCCTCAAGTCTGTGAAATAAGAGAGATCCGTCTGTCGGAGTTAGTTAGAGAACGCGAGAACGGAGAAACCCTAATAATCTACACGAAGCTTCACTCTCTCTCTGCAGAGAAGAAGATTCGAGCTGTTTCCGTAAGTTTCCTTCTCTCTCTGCTTGGCGGTTCTCGCCGGTGTTTTTAAATTCGATTAGATCCGATTTGTGGTGTTAACATTGTTTATCTGTTTGATTTTGAATCCTACGGTTTCCAGTGATGGCGAACTTGGGAGGCGGTGCGGAAGCTCATGCTAGATTCAAGCAGTATGAGTACAGAGCCAACTCCAGCTTGGTGCTAACCAGTGAGAATCGTCCTCGCGACACACACGAGCCTACGGGAGAGCCTGAGACTCTTTGGGGGAAGATTGATCCCAAGTCTTTTGGAGATAGAGTTGCTAAGGGGAAGCCTCAGGAGCTGGAGGATAAACTTAAGAAGTCGAAGAAGAAGGAGCGTGATGTTGTTGCGGATGATACTGTTTCTGCTCGGCAGAGCAAGAGGCGTCGGCTCAGGGAAGAGAGTGTGCTCACCGATACTGACGACGTGGTTTATCAGCCCAAGACTAAGGAGACGAGGGCTGCTTATGAGGCAATGCTTAGTCTGATTCAGCAGCAGCTGGGTGGTTTGCCTCTGAATATTGTTAGTGGTGCTGCGGATGAGATCTTGGCTGTTCTCAAGAACGACGCAGTGAAGAACTCTGAAAAGAAGGCGGAGATTCAGAAGCTGCTGAACCCTATGCCTGATCAGATTCATCAGGTTTTTGATCAGCTTGTGAAAAGAAGGCGGAGATTCAGAAGCTGCTGAACCCTATGCCTGATCATATTCATCAGGTTTTTGATCAGCTTATTTCCATTGGGAAATTGATCACCGACTTTCAAGAGGGTGGTGATTCTGGTGGTGGTAAAGAAAATGTAGATGAGGGGCTTGATGATGATGTTGGTGTGGCTGTTGAGTTTGAGGACAATGAAGAAGATGGCGAGGAGAGTGATCCTGATATGGTACAGGAGGAAGATGATGAAGAGGATGAGGAACCTCAGAAAACTGGAGGTATGCAAGTGGATGCAGGGATGAATGAAGAGGATGCAGGAGATGCCAATGAGGGCACCAGTCTGAACGTTCAGGATATTGATGTTTACTGGCTCCAGAGATAGATATCTCAGGCTTATGAAAAGCAGATTGATCCGCAACAGTGCCAAGTACTAGCTGAAGAGCTGCTTAAGATACTCGCTGAAGGGGATGATAGGGATGTTGAGAACAAGCTGCTTATGCATCTTCAGTTTGAAAAGTTCAGCCTCGTTAAGTTTCTGCTGCGGAACCGTTTTAAAATTGTGTGGTGTACTCGTTTGGCTAGGGCAGAGGACCAGGAAGAGAGGAACAGAATTGAAGAGGAGATGAGAGCGTTGGGTCTGGAACTGGCAGCAATTGTGGATCAGTTGCATGCAACAAGAGCAACAGCGAAAGAGAGGGAGGAGAACCTGCAGAAAAGTATTAATGAAGAGGCCCGACGTCTGAGGGACGAAACTGTTGGAGATGGAGGTCGAGGCAGGAGAGATGTTACTGATAGAGATTTAGAGAGTGGTTGGTTGAAGGGTCAGCGTCAGATGCTGGACTTGGAGAGCTTGGCTTTTGACCAAGGTGGTCTCCTGATGGCGAATAAGAAGTGTGACCTTCCAGCTGGCTCCTACAGAACTCATGGCAAGGGGTATGATGAAGTTCACGTGCCATGGGTTTCTAAAAAGGTGGATATCGGTGAGAAGCTTGTGAAAATCACCGAGATGCCAGGTTGGGCTCAGCCGGCTTTTAAGGGAATGCAACAGCTGAACAGGGTTCAGAGCAAAGTGTACGATACAGCGCTATTTAAGGCAGATAACATACTTCTTTGTGCTCCAACTGGTGCTGGGAAAACCAACGTTGCCATGCTCACCATACTGCAGCAAATTGAGTCCAGTAGGAACGAAGATGGAACACTCAACCATGGAAAGTACAAAATTGTGTATGTTGCACCCATGAAAGCCCTAGTTGCTGAGGTTGTAAGTAACCTGTCTAATCGTCTGAAGGATTATGGAGTCACTGTGAGGGAACTCAGTGGGGATCAGTCCCTCAGTGGGAAGGAAATTGA
>NC_027754.1:22441648-22450716 GCF_000695525.1 Brassica oleracea var. oleracea
TTTTCAGAGCGCTGGACGTCTTGTACGAGCTCTCTATGAAATTGTATTGAAGCGCGGATGGGCTCAACTGGCTGAGAAAGCTCTGAACTTGTCTAAAATGGTTGGGAAGAGGATGTGGAGTGTCCAGACACCTCTCCGTCAGTTTCATGGAATTCCTAATGAGATTTTGATGAAGTTGGAGAAGAAGGATTTGGTGTGGGAGAGGTACTATGACCTGTCGTCACAGGAGCTAGGAGAGCTTATTCGTAGTCCTAAGATGGGCAGACCGCTTCACAAGTTCATCCACCAGTTCCCAAAATTGGTTCTTGCAGCACAAGTTCAGCCTATTACTCGAACTGTTCTGCGGGTGGAACTCACAATTACACCAGACTTCCAGTGGGATGAGAAAATTCATAAATACGTGGAGCCGTTTTGGATCATTGTGGAAGACAATGATTGTGAGAAGATCCTTCATCATGAGTATTTTCTATTGAAGAAGCAGTATATCAGTGAGGATCACACCTTGAACTTCACTGTCCCAATCTTTGAACCGCTGCCACCTCAGTACTTTGTCCGAGTGGTTTCAGACAAGTGGCTTGGGTCGCAGACTGTGTTACCTGTATCTTTTAGACACCTTATACTTCCAGAAAAGTACCCGCCACCTACAGAGCTACTGGACTTGCAGCCCCTCCCTGTCACAGCGCTTAGGAATCCGAATTATGAGAGACTCTATCAGGATTTCAAGCATTTCAATCCGGTGCAGACTCAAGTCTTTAATGTTTTGTATAACACTAACGATAATGTGTTGGTTGCTGCTCCAACGGGAAGTGGGAAGACTATATGTGCTGAGTTTGCTATATTGAAGAATCATCAAGAAGAACTCCTAAGGCAGGAAAATGATACTAAAAGGCAAAGTGGACCTGATGCTCCAATGCGTGTTGTCTATATTGCTCCAAAAGAGGCTATTGCTAAGGAGCAGTTTCGCATCTGGGAGAGGAAGTTTGGGAAGGTTCCTGGTTTACGGGTTGTTGAGCTGACCGGGGAGACAGCGTTGGATCTTAAGCTGCTGGAGAAAAGTCAGATAATTATAAGTACTCCTGAGAAATGGGATGCTCTGTCTCGCAGGTGGAAACAGAGAAAATACGTACAACAGGTTAGTCTTTTCATTGTGGACGAGCTTCATCTAATTGGTGAAGGTCAAGGTGGTACAGTGCTGGAGGTGATAGTCTCTAGAATGAGATATATTTCTAGTCAGGGTGATAATAAGATTAGGATTGTTGCGCTTTCTACTTCCCTTGCAAATGCGAAAGATCTTGGGGAGTGGATTGGGGCCAGTTCTCACGGCCTATTCAATTTCCCTCCTGGTGTCCGTCCTGTTCCACTGGAGATTCACATACAAGGAGTGGATATATCCAGTTTTGAAGCCAGGATGCAGGCAATGACCAAGCCAACCTACACCGCCATAGTCCAGCATGCCAAGAACAAGAAGCCGGCTATAGTTTTTGTCCCAACCCGTACACATGTCCGCTTGACTGCTGTAGATCTGATGGCTTACTCTCACATTGACAACCCACAGAGCCCTGATTTCCTGTTAGGGAAACTAGAAGAACTTGAGGATTTTGTTGATGAACTGCGCGAGAAAACATTGAAGGAGACACTGCGCCATGGTATTGGGTACTTGCACGAGGGTTTATGCAGTCAAGATCAGGAGATCGTGACACAACTCTTTGAAGCTGGACGGATTCAGGTTTGTGTGATGAGCAGTTCATTGTGTTGGGGCACTCCATTAACTGCACATCTGGTGGTGGTGATGGGGACGCAGTACTACGATGGAAGGGAGAATTCACACTCAGATTATGCAGTCTCTGATTTGCTTCAGATGATGGGGCGTGCTAGCCGACCTCTACTTGACAATGCTGGAAAGTGTGTGATATTCTGCCATGCTCCTCGAAAAGAGTATTACAAGAAGTTTCTTTATGAAGCCTTCCCTGTGGAAAGTCATCTCCAGCATTTCTTGCATAATAATTTCAATGCAGAAGTGGTTGCTGGGGTTATAGAGAACAAGCAAGATGCAGTTGATTATCTTACATGGACTTTGATGTACAGGAGGCTTCCCCAGAATCCTAACTACTACAATCTTCAAGGAGTGAGCCACAGACATTTGTCTGATCACCTATCAGAGCTGGTTGAGAACACCTTGTCTGATCTTGAAGCCAGTAAGTGCATTGAGATAGAGGATGAGATGGACCTCTCTGCTCTCAACCTTGGGATGATTTCATCCTACTATTACATCAGTTACACCACCATCGAGCGCTTCAGTTCTCTTCTGTCTTCTAAAACCAAGATGAAGGGACTTCTCGAGATCTTAACATCGGCTTCAGAGTATGACATGATCCCAATAAGGCCTGGCGAAGAGGACAGAGTTAGGAGGCTCATCAATCACCAGAGGTTCTCGTTTGAAAACCCAAACTGCACAGATCCTCATGTGAAAGCAAACGCTCTTCTTCAGGCTCATTTCTCGAGGCAAAGCATTACCACGAACTTGGAAATGGATCAGCGTGAGGTCCTTCTATCAGCAACCAGACTTCTACAGGCGATGGTGGATGTGATATCAAGCAATGGCTGGCTGAATCTTGCTCTGTTAGCAATGGAAGCAAGCCAGATGGTGACTCAAGGCATGTGGGAGCGTGACTCGATGCTTTTGCAGCTCCCTCACTTCACAAAGGACTTGGCAAAAAGATGCCAGGAGAATAACATTGAAACCGTATTTGATCTTGTGGAGATGGAGGATGAAGAACGCCAAGAGCTTCTCAAGATGAAGGACACTGAGCTCTTAGACATTGCCAGATTCTGCAACCGCTTCCCAAACATTGACCTGACTTACGAGGTTGTGGGCAGTGAAGATGTGACCGCTGGGAAGGAGGTGACGTTGCAGGTGATGCTTGAGAGAGACATGGAGGGGAGGACGGAAGTGGGAGCTGTGGATGCACCCAGGTATCCCAAGACCAAAGAAGAAGGGTGGTGGCTGGTTGTGGGGGACACCAAGACAAACCAGTTGGTGGCCATCAAGCGTGTATCCTTGCAGAAGAAAGCGAAGGTGAAGCTCGATTTCCAAGTACCGAGTGAAGCAGGAGAGAAGTCGTACGCACTCTACTTCATGTGCGACTCTTACTTAGGCTGTGACCAAGAGTACGCTTTCTCCGTTGATGTCAAGGAGTCTGGCGCTGAAGATCAGATGGAAGAGTGATCTTGTGTTTCAGGTTAGTGTGTTTTTAGTGCATTTGTCAGATAAAACTTGGATTTTGGTAGTTTGAAAGTCAGAAAATGAGACATGCTTTCTTTTATTTGCAGGGGTGCTGTGGATTCTGGAGAAGAGCATTCTCACTTTTATGTAATATGTGTCCTGAGTTTTAGACCAAAATTGTGCTTCTGTACTGTTTGTTTTTGTTTTGTCTGGACCAAAGTCGAAACAGTAGACGTGTCAAAAACTCGTTTTGAGTTCTGTTTCTCTGAAAGCTGAGATTTGAGAAACGAATATTAATGAAATGCAGCAACTTTTATTAAGGGACAATAGTGAGGCCACGATGTTGTAGAGACGTATTGAAAGCAGCACTGGGCAGTGACTGAAGTTTCTCACTACCATTTCTTCATCAACTATTTATAAACTTGTAGTATGAATCTTTCTTTGCATAAGCACTTTAATCATCCAACAGTGGGTGTTTTGTCTTTTTCTTTTGCGATGTTACTTTTGTTGTTGTTCGAGTTTGGAAAGAGAGAAGACAGAGAAACAAAGTATTGGACTATAGAGTGAGCATCTTCAATTTTGTTAGTTTTTTTTTTTTTTTGGCTCAACTTCAACTTATATTCACCAATAAACTGGGTACAATAAGTTCAAACCACAAACCGCATATACAATGAGGGGATCTAGTACCACCCGGGATCACTTCTAAGGATCCAACGCTACCCAACCTAGCCCCATTGCATTTTCAACCCCAAGAGGAACAAAAATCATTCCACAAATGGAATGAACTCGTTCCATTACACCACATAATTAAACCTAATGATACGAAGACACAAAGGTAAGAGTCAAGTTCGAAACACTTATACAACCAGTTATTGGTCCCGTAAGATTGGAGTGAATCTCTTGTCCCAACAACATCTTCACCATGGGTGCATCCTCAAACTTGACCCAAACATTGGCTTTCAATGTCTCGATCCTAAGCCACAAACCGGACAGACACATCCGGACTGAAAAGTCGGGCCTTGAAAGCTAAGCACTAGCAGATAACACAGATCCAAGCTTCTAGAGGTGCGGGACCCATACCACCGGTTCCGACGAAACGTCTTCTCCGGCGCTGGGATGCAGAGCCACCGCCACGTACCGTCGGAAGGTTAATTCCTCCGGTTGACCAAGCCGTCGATATCGACCTTGATGTGTGTTGTCCCCGAGAACCGGCAGACAAACCTCTGTTCACTCGCCGTTGTTCTTCACCTCCGATTGTCTCACCGCCGCATAGGGAGGAAGAGCAAGGTAGGAGGAGGCGTCCCACCACACCACGCGCCGCCGCCGTGAAAGAGTCGTCGAGGATCTGAAAGTGGAAAACCAGATCTGACTCCGCCTTCAACCCTAAAAGCCGACTCTCGTCGCCACCGTTGTCTTAGAAGTCTCACCGTAACTCCAGAGAAAGCTGGACACTGACTCCGTCGAGTTTCTTCGACTCTCCGGTTGAATCCCGACAGTCCAGAGCGACGAGCAAGGAGACCAAGAGAAGAAACGACGGGGAAGAGAGCAAATAAACAAAAGGAGAGAGGGGAAAGGGGCCTCCGGCACCGGCAACAGCCGAGCCGGAGCAAGAGATTCGTCGCCTTTTCTAGAGAGAAGCTAGAGCGATTATTTGGAGAGAGAGAGAGTTGTTGTCTTCAATTTTGTTAGTTACACTTTTTTTCCCCTGAAATTCCAATGATCATTGAAGTTCTAAGCTTTGCAATCCATAGAGGGCAAAAACGAGCAAACATACACCTCTGATCCAAAAGAACAATCATCCAAATATGGTACCCAAAAATAGGAAAGGAAGAATTTGGAACAAACATTCTCTCCTTAATCCATCCTCCACACAAGTCTTCACTTCGAGAACCTCCATTAGAGGAAATGGCTTTCATTGACAAAGAACTCAAAAAGCCAAAAGCCAAGGGGGGTGGCCACTTTGAACATATGATCTGACCAGACCCTGACCAGCTCCCCACCAAAAAGCCGCCAGCATGGATGAGAGTTTGTCAATGATTGTTTTGGGGAGTTTGAAGTAAGACATTGCAAAGGTTGAGAGTGAGGATCCCGACGATTTGATTATGACCTCTTTTCCACCTTGCGACAAGCGCTTATAGTACCATACATCAAGCCGGTCTTGAGTTCTGTCTTTAAGATAAGAGAGGAGATCCACCTTTGAGCCTGAGAAGCATTCCGGCAAGCCCAAATATTTGCTTGCTCCCCCCTCATTAAAGATTCCTAGGAGCCATTGAATGCTCACTCTTGTTCCTACATCTACCTTATCGCCGAAAGAGATAGAGGATTTCTCAAGGTTGATGATTTGTCCAGTGGCTTCACCATAAAAGTTGAGGATTCTTTGAAGCGCAGAGGTTTCATTCACATTAGCTTTGCATAAGAACAAACTGTCGTCTGCAAACAACAGATGCGACACAATCGGACAATCCTCCGAGAACCTCAGGTCACTGATCAACCCATTTCTCTCCGCAACGTTTAGCAAGTGAGTCAGGCCCTCAGTGCACATGACAAATATGAAAGACGATAGTGGGTCTCCTTGGCGGATACCTCTTTGGGGATTTATCAAGGCAAATGGTTGGTCATTAATGAGAACCGCATAGGACACTGATGATACACACATCATCACCAACTCCACCCACTTCAGGCTAAACCCGAGCGCCCGCATCAAGCATCTGAGATAACTCCACTCAACGCGGTCGTATGCTTTCGACATATCCGTTTTCACAGCCATAATCTCTAGAGAGATCAGATGGTGAGTCTTCAGTGCATGTACTACTTCGTGGGCAATGACTATGTTATCTGAGATGAGGCGATCCTGCACAAATGCTGATTGATTAACCGAGATGATGTCTTTTAAAAACGGTTGGAGCCTTCTAACCAAAATCTTTGAGACCGTCTTGTACAAAACTGAGCAGAGACTGATCGGTCTCAGGTCTTTCATGAGTTCCGGGTCTTTGACTTTGGGGATGAGGCACATAAACGTGAAGTTCCATTCTCTAGGGAGAGCCCCTGTTGTAAAGACCCCCTGTTGTAAAGACCTCCTGAATCTCCCCAATGACTTGATCTCCAATTAGGTCCCAATAGCGTTGAAAGAAGTGGCCCGTCATCCCATCAGGTCCCGGTGCACTGTCTGGATCAATAGAGAATATTGCCTCCCTAACCTCTTCTTTGGATACGACTTTGGTGAGAGCTTCATTCATAGATTCCGAGACTTTGGGAATCATACTCTCCAGAACAGAGCTATAAGGTCGCGGATTTGATGATCGGAAAAGGTTAGAGAAGTACTCAATGGCTACTTCTGCTTTCGCACATTCAGACCAATGGCACTTTCTTGTTTCATCTTTCAGCCTGGAAACCGAGTTCATGGATCTATTTGTTTTGACAGCCTAGTGGAAGACCTTAGCGCAACGATCCCCCTGAAGTAGCCACTTGTCTCTACATTTCTGCTGCCATAATAATTCTTCTTCTTTGTAGGCTTTTATCAGATCCCTCTTAATGATGTTGACCATGAAGAGGCAAGAATAATCTCTTAATTGCATCCATTCCAGCCTTTCTTGGAGGAGACAAATTTTGTCATGCGCATTGTACATCATTTGTTTCTTCCAACGGCTTAGAGAATTCCTACAGCTTCTTATTCTTTGGGATACAGACTGATGCTGGCCATTGCGATTCGTCGACCACGCAATGCAGATTTGTTTCTTCACGTTTGGTTGGATGAGGAATTTTTTGTCAAATCTGAACTGGCCCTTGAAAGCTTGATGAGAGGCATAAAAATTCATCCAGACCGGTCTGTGGTCAGAGCCACGCTTATCCAAGAAAGATTGGTTAGAGCCTGGGAACAGCTTGTGCCATTCCTTGTTCCCGAAGCATCTGTCCAGTGCGCAATGTATCCATTTTTTCCACCTCTTACCAGCCCAAGTAAGTTTGTTTCCCTTGCTGATCAATTCTTCCATACCACAAATCTTCAGCATATCCGCAAATGGCCTGAAAGAGGCTTCCGATCTTCTTGGACCTCCCGTCTTTTCTTCATTACTAAGTATCTCGTTGAAATCCCCGATAAGGCACCACGGTTCTTTCCTGTTGGTACCAATACGATTGAGTCTTTCCCACAAAGCATCACGCCCCTCTGTGGCGGGTTCACCATATATACAAGAGAGGAAAAAAGTGTTTTCTCCAAACTGGACCAAACAGTCTATCATATTTTTATCCGCAAATTTAACATCCATCTTTATGTTTTTCTTACAAAAAAGGGCTAGACCTCCACTGAGGCCTTCTGGGTTAACAGTATATACACGATCATATCCCAACCACACCTGAATATCTACTAGATCATCCCGACAATGTTTAGTTTCCATCAAGAACATAATCTCCGGAAAGTGTTTTCTACGCATCTCCCGGAGATGTTGAATTGTCAGACCTTGAGGCCGCCCCAAGCCCTAGAAATTCCAGCTCATAATGCTCATTGGGCGTTGGACAATCCCTCACTTGGGATCGTCGTAAGGCATTGCGCCTTAGGGGTTGACCTTCCACATGTTCCTGACTCCACCTTCTTTCTCTTTTTGCTTCCTACCTCCTGCTTACCTTCCCTCCTATCTTCCACATCTTCCTGAGATTGGTCCATCAAAGCCAGTGCTACTGCCTTTCTGATTCCTTTTGGAGGCCGGCGCCTCATGTACTGTTTCCTGGTGATAGTCCCGGAAGATCCAGGCTCAATAGAACCTATTTGGAAAACCGTAGGACTATCAGAATAGGATCTCTGTACACTGGCTACATTGCTTGCATCTGAGTGGCCAATCTCAAGTATAGGGTCACTTGAGACGGACTGGGGTTTGAAAGCTTTGAAAGCCCCCGCCATGAGCTTTTCTGGCTTATCATTTAGCTCGAAAGAGACCTTCTTCTGGCTTTTGTCTCCATAGTCAAACACCAAGCCTTTTCCTCTGTTGAGGTCACTCGTTACAATGGGGGGAGTTTCAAGGCGAAGCACAGTCCTCTGAGCTCTTGGATCTGATTCAGCTTCTCTAACCGTAGACCTCAATCTGTCCATCTTGATGGCTCTGTCTTCCCCTGTGTTCGCAACCATGTATCTTCTCATTTCCTCAAGCACTTCTTTTGCAATTTCTGGTCTTCCTGAGAGTGGATCCAGACCCACCTGCGTCTCATTCAAGACGCCAAAGAGAGGGTCGTCCTTGGTTAGGGTCACAGGAGTAGTAGGAACCACCATTTTAGCTTTGTTTCTCCTCGCTTGGGCTTCATCTTGATGTTTCCTCACTTCAATTGGACAGATTGTCTTTCCATGATTGAGGCGCTTGCAAGTGAAGCATCTCTTCTGAACCTGTTCATAATAAAAGTGAATGGTGGCCGTCTTTCCTCCCTTACGATTTATGACTAGACATTCTCAGCAGATTAGTGACGTTGAAGAGAACTTGGACCCGGATGTACGGCTGCGTAACCGGCTTCAGGGGGTCAAAAGCCACAACTATCACTTTTCCAATCATATCAACCAGGGTAGTTAGCGCCTCTATTGTGTAGTATTCCTCTGGTATATGACTGATCCTTACCCAAAGAGGAAAATACTGGAGATAATCCTCCGGCGGGTTCTCAACCCAGCGTTCCAGCACCATTGCCCATTCATTAAAGGTTTGTACACCTTTTTCCAGTACGTCCAGAAGGTCATGTTCAGTGTTGAAGATGAACTGGAACCTTTATTGGGATAAAGCTATACCCCTAACTTTCCCTTCCTTTTGCCATTTGCGAGGCATAGTAGTTATGAGCCGAGACATACGCTGACACTCCGGGTTCAAGGTTCTCC
>NC_027754.1:22451063-22495101 GCF_000695525.1 Brassica oleracea var. oleracea
TTTATTATTTTTTGTATTTTAAATATGTTTTCTATTTCAATTTAAAAAAATAAATTTATAATTTTTTTTTTTAATTTTGGAAATATTCCGAGGAAGTTGATCCCTCGGAATATTCCGACGACATCTTCCTCGGAATATTCCGAGGAATTTCTGACGAACTTGTGGTCCTCGGAAATTCCGAGGAAATAGGGTTTCCTCGGAATTCCGTCGGAAATTTCCGAGGGATTTCCGAAGAGTTATTTCCGAGGATTTTTTTCGTCGGAATAGCGTTATTCCGACGACATACCGACGATTTTTTCCCTCAGTATGCCGCCGTTTTTTTGTAGTGTACGCGGGAAGTTTCTGATTTATTTTTGGTACCTATCCGAACAGTGCAAAGGATATGGAAACAGGCAAAAGACACTTCAAATGATGAAGAAGTCAATGTATCGCACAAAAAAACTGGACACTGTGGTCGTAAGAAAATTCCACTTGATTTAAATCAAGTTATGAAATTTCCGTTTTGCAAGAGAACGTCACTACGGTCGCTTTCAATGGGTTTGGGCATTGCTACTTCGACATTACATAAACGTGTCAAAGAAGGTATCCTTCGACGCCATTTTAATGCTATCAAACCAGGTTTAAGTGATGAGAATATGAGAGCTAGATTGAAGTTCTGTTTGTCTATGTTGGAAAAGGACTCTTTGGCTCATGAACCAAAATTTGTTGATATGTATAATAGTGTACATATTGACGAAAAATGGTTTTACATGACAAAGAAAACAGAGAAGTATTATGTGGTTCCCGAGGAAGAGGTGCCTCATCGTACATGTCAAAGTAAGAACCACATTACGAAAGTTATGTTTTTAGCGGCGATGGCTCGACCAAGATTTGACTATGAAGGAAATGAGACATTTTCTGGAAAAATAGGAATATTTCCTTTTGTCACCCTCCAACCAGCTCAAAGGCGAAGTAAAAACCGAGAAGCCGGAACTTTAGAGCGAAAAGCATTAACCTCCGTCAAAAGAGAAGATATAAAAGCGTATTTGATTGAAAAGGTTATTCCGATAATTCATGAAAGATGGCCAATTGAAGATCGGGAGAATACTATTTTCATTCACCAAGACAATGCTAGGACGCATGTTGGATGCGATGATAAAGTGTTTCAAGAAGCTGCGTCTAAAAACGGTTTTGATATACGTTAAATGTGCCAGCCACCAAATTCACCTGATCTAAATATTTTAGATCCGGATTTTTTTAGTGCGATCCAATCACTACAACACCAAGCATGTCCGAATACCGTAGAAGCTCTTGTTCATGACGTGGAATATTCATTTGATGAATACCCTACAGAAAGGGTAAATTATATTTTTTTTTGACCCTTCAAACTTGCATGAAAGAGATCATGAAAGTTAGAGGGGAAAACAAATATAAAATCCCACATATGAAAAAAGCTACGCTCGATAGAGAAGGTCGTCTTCCTCTTCAAATAAGTTGTGATGTTTCACTAGTCCAAAGTGTAATAGATACACCAGCTTCATCTTCATGATTTTGTTAAATTGTTGAACTATCGTTGGAGTTTTTTTATTTATTCAGATTTCTTGTGGTTTTATTATATATATTAATGTTTTTTAATTGAATATTTTTTTTGTTATTTTTTATTTTACATAAAATTGTTTTGTGAATAAAAATTGAATAAAATACCTTAACAACGACTAGACAAAAAACCTTTGTCAAACATAATTTGTCACTTCATTATAAACAAAAAGACATTTATCAAAATAAACAAATATGGATAGATCTTAAATTTAACATATCGAGTTCTTAAAATAGTTTTCCATTAGTAAAGTTTTATTAAAAAAATAGAACAAATGAATAAAAAAAATGTAGACTTGCGAAATTATATTTCACATATTTATTCTTACTAAATAACTTCCAATAATACAATAGAATAAGATTTGGATTTAAAAAGAATGTGGGAGATAAATCTTCAACATTTCAAGTATGATTTCTTCAGTTGCTATGTCAGGGTGAAGTTCCCCTTCATCATAGAAGAACAACTCATTCAAATCGAAGTCGTGATTGAAACGGAAAAAAATCTTGTAAACTGGTAGATCATCTTTATCTTTGGTCTCCTCTTTCTCGTTGATCTCTCCATTCTTCATTTTTGTGTATAAGCTTAGTAGAGAATAAAAATAGCATATGGATTAAATAGTGGAGCGATGAAGTTTTATAATTAATTTTTTGTGTTGACTCTATTGACTGAAAATGTTAACTTCTTGTAAAAAGTATAGAGTACGAGTTAATTCCACCGAGTTAATTCCACTGAAACTTGAACTGAAAAATATGTGGAATGTATAAGGGGTAGATAAAGTCTTTTATCATTATGTTATTCATAGTTTTCAGAAAACGTCAAGTATTTTGATACTCCAGAAAAGATCTAAAACGTCATGTATAAACGAACGGAGGAAGTAAAACTCTAACGATGTTCATGTTTCTGTTCAGCGAGCAAGGGACAGAATGGTCCAAATGTGATGAGTGATGAGAGAAAGCATCCATCCAATAACATGTGCCTTGACATGTCAAAAAAGTGCAAAATATGTTCCATTATGAAACGGACTCTTTATTTGTGACAAAAGCAAATAAAAGTTATTCAACGAGATGTAATGGACATTAAAACGGGTTTTATAGGGGTCTAAAGATAAACTGGGCTGATAATAAAGTAAGCCCACAAGCACTAGATTACGCCCTTTTCATCATATTTCTTCGTAGCCACTGAAAAAAAAGGTAAAGAGTATCGCCGCTGCACTGTCTAAAAGGGTTGTTTCGTAGGAAGAAGAAGAAGAAGGTATAATGCCAGGCCCCGTCGTTGAAGAAGTGAAGATCGAGGAAGCCATCAAAGAGCAAGTGAAGCTCGAGGTTCGTTTCCCTTCCCTTCCTCTCTCTCTCTCTTGTTTCGATTCGTGGTCATATGACGATTGTTTCTTCTGATCTGTGTATTGAGCAGAAGGAAGATGATGTTGTCGTTGAGGATGTCAAAGACGGAGACGAAGACGATGATGTCGATGACGATGACGATGACAACGTCGATGGTATAATCTATTATCTCGATTTGATTCATTCCGTCGATGTGTTGGTTCTAGTGATGATTAGAAATGGTTTTTATTTATTTATTTATTGAATTTGTTATGTATATTATCGTTTGTGTTTTATATAGACTCTGTTAATACTATATAAAGTCTTGTGGTTATGTTGTTGTGACTTGTCTTGTATTTTTCAAGGAGCTGGTGACAATGAGAGCTCTAAACAAAGTAGGAGCGAGAAGAAAAGCCGCAAAGCTATGCTGAAACTCGGAATGAAACCTGTCACTGATGTTAGCAGAGTGACTATCAAGAGATCAAAGAATGTAATAACCATTTTTTTTTTTGTTTAATTAATCCTATCTTTCTTGAAAACCAATGTTTGATTCTTGCATATCCCCTCTTCAGGTTTTGTTTGTCATCTCGAAGCCGGATGTGTTCAAGAGTCCCAACTCTGAGACCTATGTCATATTCGGCGAGGCCAAGATAGATGATATGAGCTCTCAGCTACAAGCTCAAGCTGCTCAGAGGTTTAAGATGCCGGATGTTGCGTCGATGATCCCCCCTAACGCTGAAGCAGCCGCGGTTGCGCAAGAGGAAGACGAAGATGATGATGATGTTGATGAGACCGGTGTTGAAGCCAAGGATGTTGAGCTCGTGATGACTCAGGCTGGTGTTTCCAAGGCCAAAGCCACTAAGGCTCTTAAAGCCAACGATGGAGATATTGTTTCCGCCATCATGGAACTCACTACATAGGTTGAGTTCTCGCACTTGTCCTCTTTTCATTATTAAACGTCTCATTTCTCGAACATTGTTTGTGTTCCGCCACTTTAAACGCTATTTTTCTCCTCTACTTTAGAGTCACAGTTGCACAAGTACCACATGATGATAACTTGTTTGTCACTGAACTTAATCTCCTGCTTTAAACAATCTCGATGTTTAGTGAGGCTTGCTTGTTTCTTTTGTCGATCATCCCATCTGATACAATGATAAAAACCAACTTTTTCTGTTAGAAAGAAAGAAACCTCTTGTGTATCATTGGTGAGAAGATGGGGATAACAGAGTAATGAATGAGTAGTTCTTCCACCATATCTGTGCTTTTCTGTTCAGCTCATCATTCACTAAGTTTCTCTCTACCAAACATGTCGAGGAGAGCACCTTAGAGGTCTAGGCTCAAAAACTTGAAGAGTGACAGGGGAAAGTCGGATTGTTCTCTAGGCTTAGAGGTCTGCTACTTCTGAAGAAGCCAACCAAGCTCGTTCAAGAAGCACACAATCTACGCTTGTTCTTCTGTTATATCTTCGACTTTTGGGGTGAAACTCCTCTTCGAGGCGATGTAACTCTTTGCAGATGGATGCATTGGCAGTTATCGATGGAAAACTGTCACCGCTAAACCCATTCTCCACCTGTATACAAATAAGACGTTAAGCATCTCTAGATTGACAAAGAAAGCTATTAAATTAAGTTATATGATGTCACACCTAAATGAAACAGCGTCTAAGAAAACCAGGTTGTGCATTTGTGTACATGTGGAAAGGTGATTAGTTCGAAACCTGCCATCTCACATATATCTACTTTTGTAGCCATACAACATGAATATCTAATTATCATTGCGTACAAACGGATTCGCTGGATACCCAGATTATCAAAAAAAAAATCTGATAACAATGGATCATGTCCGGGGAAAATGTATCATGTATCCAATTATGAAAATATGATCATTTAAATTTAATCAATCATTAATAAATTTGAAATTGTTTCTTTATTATTGGATATTGTATTTTTTTTTCATTTGCTTAAAACTTAAATAACTAATAATTGATTTTGAAATTTCAAGAAACTATATAGATATATACTAATGTTTTGAATTTCCATGTTTCATGAAAGACAACTAAAAATTTAAAAATTTATTGAAAACTAAATCAAAATTTAATAAATCTTATTTCAACTAAAATTCGTTTTAATTTGGTTTTGATTTTTTTTTTTTATAATGGTGAAATTATTTTCCTATACTGTTAAATATTTTTTGCAATAAAGCTAGAATTTGTCTGCATCGATCATTTCTTCCAAGTGTATTTATCTGACACAAAATTTGGACCCATTATGTTCTTCATGTTCCATCTTTTCTCAAGAATTGTAGAGTTTTAGGGTCAATCACACGTTGCTACATTGGCCTATATAAATATACTATTGTAGAAGGTGACTATAGCTTCTAAAGACCGACACATTTCCTCTCTAAATGTGGTTATGGGGCTCACTTGATAAAACCAAGTAAACAGAGTCTCTCATGTTTGATTAATTTTGGGTCCATAGATAATAACTGAGAAACTATTATATATGATTTGCAGGAGAATGTTTGTTTCCCATATGATTTTCTAATAGATATGTTTATGGTCAATGAAGACTAGTATATATATTGCAATAGCAATAAGGAGAAGGAATGGTCAAAGTCCATGCACGTCAATATTTTAGAGGAAGAAAAAATTGAATCCAACTCAAATGATTGTTAAAAAAAATTAAAAAAAATTGAATGAAACGACTCATTTGCGTCAAGGTGATCTACTATCTTGATTTGGTTAGATGATGATGAATCCATTTGTATATAAGATGAAAGAGTCGAGGCCGATTCAGTTCAGTGATCAAATACATGATTAAGCGCAGTCCAATAATACAAATTGAATTGTTAAAAACGACATCATTATCAGAAATAGCTAATTAACAGTTTAACTCTAAGGTATCTATACTATTAAAGCAGGATCCTATTATTTTTTTTATCTTAGCATGCCCTTTTTTTACTAACATTGCATGTTTCATTAGGGACAATCAAGTAATATTAATAACACATCTATATTGGGCCATATTTTTTGGATCCAGCCCACTGTCCACATCAGATCTCTCTTGGACCATTTGAACCAATTAAGAAATCAAATCTAATTCTCACATTTTTTTTTTCTTTAGGCCATTTAGTCCAAATTCAAAAAAAAAAATTTCAACCATTCTTAATTTTTTTTTATTTTCTTAATATAATTTAAGCATTCATAAAAAAAAATTGATTTTTTCATTGAAAAGTATAAATCTTTATTAAAAGTATATAATTATTTTTATTAAAAATATTAACCACATAATAAAATTAATTTATCAGAGTTATACCAACTTAATTCATTAAAAAAATAAGGTTTAATTTTTTAAACATAAATAGTCATTTAAAATGAAACACAATAAAGAAAGATAAAAAGTTTAAGTCTTTTATAAAATAAAAAACAAATATATGAAATATGACATTTACTAAATATTTGTCAATTGAAAAAAAAGAGAAAAATAAATCCGCGCTTTGAAAGCGCGGATCAAAATCTAGTTTATACTATTAAAGCGGAATGCTCTTAGTTTTGAAGTTATTTACAAAATAATGCCATTTATTAATCAACCAATCATGAAATCTAATTAGACCATTTAAAAATCCCAACGAACTGAAGGCCATCGAATCAAGTTATAATGACAAAACTCAAGGCCCATAAAATCATAACCCTAACCCTTAAGTTCATTTTGATTATTTACTCACGTTAATCAGATTTTTGAATTTGCAAGCATTTTTTCTTAGTGGGTTAGGTCTCTACATAAAATCCGTATCAATCATATATTTACAAATACAAAGTTCTGAGCTTATAATAACATTCACCCCTACAAATTTTATGCTATATATTTTTAATGAATTGATACTACTCAAGACCTTTTGTAAACCGTAACTCCAACCCCTAAAACATAAACCATATACCATGTTTTTTTTTTGTCATCAAATACAGACTCATACTGACTCTGTGAACCACTCTGGTAGATTTTGATCCATGTGAACGACAAACGACGGTTGTTTCCTGGCACCGCGTGCTAGGCTATCCGCTCTTGAATTTTGCGTCCTTGGTACATAGATAATCTCCGAACGTGTGAAAACCTCTTTCAGGGACTTAATATCTTCCAAATAACTTGCAAATGCGGGCCATTCTTCTGGTTCCGAAGCCATCTTCACCAACTGAGAACAATCCGTTGCAAATGTAACCTGAAACTGGCGTAAATTTTTCATACATTCCATTGCCCAAAGTAGTGCTTCTATCTCTGCATGTAGAGGGGATAGACAAGCTCAGACATTCCTTGCTCCTAACAACCCATCAAAACCTTCTAAAGTACTTAGTCAACCTTGCCGAGAGAAAACTTCATTCTCCTTCCAAGAACCATCTGTAAAACACCATCTCCCCGGAATTGATGGGAGAGGCGTAACCTCAGCATGGGACCCTATCCTGGTCTCGGTCAATACATGTGCATCAGCCCAAAGTGTTGACTCTGTTTCTGCCAATTTGAGCGTGTCTCTTGGATCCATATCCATATTACTGAACACTTTATTGTTCCTTCCTTTCCAAATATACCAAAGTATCCATGCAAATTGATGGTCCTCCATCGGTGGAGAGACTCTCCAGAAGAGATGATCCATATTTGTAAAAAGGGAGCTCGTTGGGAACATAGTTGGATTTGATGGTATCTTGGAGAGAGTCCAAACCTGAAGTGCAGGAGGACATTCAAAAAATACATGATTGATCGATTCCTCTTCCGCTCCGCAATGTGCACAGCAGGTGTCACCTTGTATTCCTCTCGCTTTCAGATTCTTCTTGATTGCTATACAACCTGTAACCAATTGCCATAGGAAATGTTTTAACTTTGGGGGTACCGTATTTTTCAGCAGAAAGCCTTCAAAACATCAACCGTGGGTCCAAACATTAAAGGTGGTCTTTCCCTGTCTGGATAAACCCGTTCGATGTGATATCATGATTTAACCAATTGCCATAGGAAACCATATACCATGTATTTAGTCAAAAATCATCACATCTGTTTAAATTCCATAAATATAAAATAGTTCTCGAAAACATTAATTTGTTAAACAAATACGATTTTTATGATTGATTTTGAATTTTAGGTATTTTTGTAACAGTATTTTGATAGAATTAATTTTCAATTGGAAGAGATGATATAATTTCTACTAATATTTTCCATTTAGTGTTAACTTTTATCCTATTTTGAAGACTAACCAAATCGTTAAAAAAATCCTTTTTCCAAAATTATACGAGATATACTTTCATGGTAACTGTATCATCTTTCTAACAAACTTAATATTAGGAAGGTTTCGTTAATATACTCACGATGTAGTGCTTTAATATATTAAATTTTCATTCCGAAAATATTGGACATTCTTTAACTTTCCTAGAAATAACTTGTGTAACACTAAATTAATCATTAATTACCTAATATTTGTATTTAACTTTCAAAATATTTCTATCCACCAAATATAGGAACTTTAATAAGTTTTAGCATTTTACTGGATATGAGTATCTTGATTAGATTATCATTTGTTACAAAAAAGGTATCTTGATTAGATTAAAAACGTATATTGCAAATCCTAATTGTTTATCCTCTACGCATAGTAAAACACATATTGCAAATCTTAATTACTAGAAAACAAATGATAAATATGGGAATATTGGATCCCATTAAATATTTTTTTTACCAACCTAACGTCTTATAAATACAATCACGTTCAAGCTAGAATTAAGAAAATCAATGGCCATGACATTTACTAGCGTCAACAAAGTCTAGCCGTTTAAAACCGGGTAGACAATCAAATCTTGGACTCTTTTATACTTGGAAGCATAACACAGAACAATCTGGTGCCTCAGAATATAAGTTCACATTAACAGAGCTCGATTATCATCTTTTTTTTTCAACTTTCTCTTTCTGAGTCTTATTGGAAAAAATATCAACAACGTAAATATTTACATGAAAATAGTTTTTTAAACATAAAAGCGCGGGTCAATATCTAGTATCATTTTAAAACAACTAATAATACCCAATTAGAAGACGAAAATTTATATTCGAAAGATAACCTTTGTAAGGTTTGGAATTTGATTAATTGAGATCTAAGCATGAGAAATTTGATAATCTTCAAAATCACAAATTTTCATGAATTATAACTACTAGTAAGGTCAGCTCGAGGCACTTGAATATTTATTAGCGAAAATATAGATTTAAAGTTCGGATTATATACGGTCGACTATCTTTGTTTTAATTTCGGATATTGGATAATAACCAGTCTGGTTCGGGTAGATAATAACCGATCTGATTTGGTACTCAGAAATCCAATTTTTGTAAACAAGTTAAAATCTGTTCAGATATTCTTTGCATAAGAGCTTTATATATCTCTTAAGACTCTTACACACTTGTGGTGTTTTGTCTTTCTTTTGCAAATGTTGCCTTTGTTGTTGTTTTGAGTTGGGAAAGAGAAAAGACAAAAACAAGTATTGGACTATAGAGTATTTTTGTTAGTAACACTGAAAAGGAATGAAATCGTGAAAACTTAAATATTTATGTTGAATGGAATATTTATGGAAACATATAAATTTTAGAGTCTTTGACTAGTAACAGAATTGGATCTGAGACCAAATAATTTTAGATGTTATTATTATTAATTAAAATAAAAATAAAAACCTAGTGATGGTGACGCTCTCCGGTTTGAAATTTGAAAAAAAAAACGAACCGTTGTGAGATGTGTGTATAATACCATACCCTTTGGCCTCTTCTCTCTTTGAATCCCACATTCACAAGAACATCATCCTGAGAGAGATGGAGAACAACGGAGTAAAGAGTGCAGCGTCGTCGGCCATGGAAGCCTTCGAGAAGCTAGAGAAAGTAGGAGAAGGCACTTACGGCAAAGTGTACAGAGCAAGAGAGAAGGCCACCGGTCTCATCGTCGCTCTGAAGAAGACTCGTCTCCATGAGGACGAAGAAGGCGTTCCTCCCACCACTCTCCGCGAGATCTCCATCCTCCGCATGCTCGCTCGCGATCCCCACATCGTCAGGTCTGTGCTGCGATTCCCCCTCTTTTTCTTGATCTTGATCTTGATTCTAGGGTTTAGTGCCTCATTGATTGATTATAAGTGGTGAGAGCCTCTGATCTTGATGAACATCTTCTTCATCTCCAGGTTGATGGACGTTAAGCAAGGATTGAACAAAGAAGGCAAGACTGTGCTCTACCTTGTGTTCGAGTACGTTGACACTGATCTCAAGAAGTTCATCAGAAGCTTTAAGCAAGCTGGGCAGAACATTCCTCAGAACACTGTCAAGGTTTTGAGCTTTTATCCTTCTCTACCCTCACTCAATAAGCCCTATCATGCTAAAAGAAACATAATACTTTTTGTGAAATCTTGATTCCAGAGCTTGATGTACCAACTATGCAAAGGCATGGCTTTCTGCCATGGCCATGGAGTGTTACACAGGTATAAAGATCCATTCTTTGTTGAGACAGATCAATGCCTTGAAGAACAGATCCTTAATCTTACTTCTCTTACAGGGATCTTAAGCCTCACAATCTCTTGATGGACCGCCAGAAAATGACCCTCAAAATAGCTGATCTTGGATTAGCCAGAGCCTTCACTCTCCCTATGAAAAAGTATACACATGAGGTATTATTTTTCTCTCTTGTTTTACATCCTATCTGTGGAGTTCAACTCAATAGTGTCTTCTTCTTCTTCCGTTGCAACAGATTCTAACTCTATGGTATAGAGCTCCAGAAGTCCTTCTTGGAGCAACCCATTACTCAACCGCTGTTGATATGTGGTCTGTTGGCTGCATTTTTGGTACACCTTCTTCTCTTTTAGCTTTCATTAGATTCAGTTTAATAGTAGCAAGAAGGACTAACTGTTCTATTTCCTTTTGGTGTTTGTAGCTGAGCTAGTGAACAAGCAAGCAATCTTTGCTGGAGACTCTGAGCTTCAACAGCTCCTCAGCATTTTCAGGTAATTATTTGTCTTCTTCTTCATCATTCTCTAACACACAAACATGACCTTTTTGCTTATTCTGTTTCTTTCATTACTGTGAAACTCAGGTTGCTGGGAACACCAAACGAACAAGTGTGGCCTGGAGTGAGCAAACTCAAGGACTGGCATGAATACCCACAGTGGAAACCCTTGAGCCTCTCAACAGCTGTTCCTAACCTCGATGAGTCTGGACTTGATCTCTTATCAGTAAGTCTCTAAATGTTCCCAACACACCTCTTAGACCTTTGCTTTGATTAGTTGAGAATCACACAGACCAGAAAGTAATTTGCGTTTCTCTTTGTGCCCGTTTTTGTTTCTAAACAGAAAATGCTGGAGTATGAGCCAGTTAAACGAATCTCAGCAAAGAAGGCTATGGAGCATCCTTACTTCGATGATCTGCCTGACAAGTCCTCTCTCTGACGATCTCCTTATGAAATCTCTCAGTAGTCTTGTTTGTTCCAACTTTGTCATTGCTTGTCTCAAGCACTTATCCTAGGATGATCAAGTCTTTCAATTTTCCCTTTTGATTGGGGTCCATGTTCCCAGTTGTATAACTCTCAACTTCTTTAACATTTAAAGAATATATCAATTGTGCTCAGTAGTAAGCATTTGCAAATGTTTCCCGTTTGTCTTTTTGTTCAGAATATCAATTGGAGCTTCCCTCGCTACTCTCTTAAGATTGTATGACATATGGCTCTAATCTGATATAAATTATCAAAAAAACGTTTGACTTGTAATAAAAAAAACCTTCATAGTAAAAGAAGAAGTTTAAAAATGGTTACATGCAGCCATTGAGAGTACAATATAACCGAATCCATATTTCCCTTCTCATTGCATATTAGTTGGATTATGATGAGTGGCATATTCCCAAAATTTCATATTGAATTTTTCATTTCCATTACTAATCATTTAGATTCAAGAAAGAAACAACTTTTGTAGGATGATATAATATTAAAAGTTTACCAGAAGCACATCAACCAACTATAATGCCACTGAACGAGCCAATGATGAATGTAAGCAGAACATTAAGTGGCTTGAACTACCTAAAATATTTCCCCACAAGAGATTTTACAATCACATTTCAATTTCAGTCACTTCTCTGGTTTGAAATCTTGCAACTTATATGTTGAACATGCTTGCATGGCCTCACGGTTCTACTTTTAACACTTGGTAACAACCACCCACAATAACAACAACAATATTCATATAGAATTTGAGAGCAATTGAGAATACATTCATATAATATATATATACATATATATATATATACAATGATGAATATAATTAATCAATTTCTGTATTTCTTTATTCTTTTTTTGTCAATAAAAGAAAGACCTCAAAAACCATTTTTCTTTATTTAATGAAAAACAAGCCACAGAAAAATCTTATATATTAAAACAGAAGTCACAATTTTGATTCATGTGTTATTTTGTTAAAAATGGACCTAATGGATCTATTCCTAGAAAGTCATGTTACATTTAATATCTAATCTTATCATTTAAATTTTGGGCCTACCATAAATTTTTATTGGGCTATCAATAATTGGATTTAAACAATAGATGATTCATTGGATTTATAGATAGTATAAATTAAATAGATATAATTTAATGTTGTAATACTATACATATATATGCTAAATATTTAAATATTTGTCGATGTTAACTTTTAAAATTATAAATATTTTTTTAAATAATAAAAATCATATTATCTAACAATGATTAATCTTTACTACCTTAAACCAATGAGAACAAATTTTAAACTATATAGTTTGTTTTAAAAATTAAACAAAAACTAAATGTTTAATTATTTACTCGATAATATCAATCTATGAAGCGAAAAGTTTAATCTTTTAAAAACTTTATAAATTTGTGAAATGTTACAATATCTTTGAATATGACAATAAAACAATATTTTACTAATATTTATATATATAGTTACAATTTTAATAATGAAATAATGTTCCGAAAATATATATATAGAAGAAGATACAAATACATGTGAAAGTTTGAAACAATCTATTCAATGAAAAAAATATACAGTAAACTTATTATGTTTTAAAAATTGATAGACTCATATTATAATATATATCAATTTAGAATTAAAAACAAAATATTTATATAAAAATAAATGAAAACAAAAATCCGCGCGGTTGCGCGGGTCGAGATCTAGTATATATATATATATAAAATAGACTTGTCTCTCTTCTTATGACATGTGGAATGCGGGTTTGTTGACATGTGTCCTTATTTTTGTCTTTTTACATTTTAGATCTTTCTTCTTTTATATTATTGCAATTTGGTTCACTATTTTCTAATTATACACTATCTAATCATTTTCACACTAACCATCATCATTTGAAGTTTGATAATTTATTTTAATTTATTTTATTGTTAAAAAAATTTGCAAAACGAATAAAGAAATAAGCAAAAAAATATAAATGTATTTTAAATATTTAATTTATTCACAGCTAAAAATAACATAAACTTTTGCTATTTTATTATTTTTTACTATTTTCTATTATTTCATTTACAACTATATATTTATCTTAATATTAACCAAACTAAAGCAGAACACATAATCTAAACAGAAAACTTCCATAATCACATAGTAAAAAATGTCAAAGTAACACTAACTTAATAAAGGTCCAGAGCTCAAAGGCGATCAAGAACGAAAACTAACTTACCCCCACTTTATCATAGAGTGTCTTGACCAGAACAATCAAAAGTCCGTAAAATGTAGAAATATAATATTGAGATAAAGCAATCCCTCAAACACAAATGAGCGTGATCAAGGACCAATGCAAAGAACTAAGAAAGCAGGTTAGATGAAGAATAATCAACAGAAGGCCAACCACGAAGCAGGAAGAGACATACATAACGAACGATAAGCATAACCACCAGCTAAGAGGTAAGAAGCACCTCACAAACTAAACAAGCACAAACAAGACGCCTATGCCGGTGAAGAACCACAAAGCTCTTGATAGAAGGGACCAAAGCTCCAAGAGACTAATACCGCACATTTATACTAAGGGAAGCAAGGGAAGAAGAGAACAACATGAGTGAAGGAGAACGGAAGCCAACCCCTGAGAAACATGAGCCAAGACTTGAGACCAGAAACAATCTTCCAAATCTATAGAGCATACTATGAGGAGAACACTATCCAAACCTGGAGTGGCTAACATGGCGAATGAGAGAGTCACAGAGACGCAAGCAGCGATGAAAGCTGCAATGAGATGAGGGAACATAGATGGAAGGGTAGACAAAACGAAATCATCAAATCGTGAAGCCGTCCTCGAGCTATAGAAGTCAGATCACCAAAAATCATATCTTGAAACCCAAAACGAGAAGGGAGTATCGATGGTAAGCCAACGACGAGGAAAACAACTTCAAAGACGACTAAACTCTGACCCAACCCAAAGAGATGAAGTTCCTAACATCAACTGAATTCTAAAGAAGAAGAGGAGCATCCAATATTGAATGGAGCAGCCTAAAACGACGCGAGAAACAACCGCACAACTGGAAACTCCTAAACCCGATCTACAACAAATACCGGAAATCTCAAGGTGAAGAAAGCGATAAAGAACAAGAGCAGGAGGTGAGTCTTTTTCGGTGATGATGAGAAACACCGCATACCAGAAAGGTAAACAAAATACATAGATATTGAAGGCTCAATGTCAAAATATGAGAAAAGGCAAAAACATCTTCAAAGTTATAATGTTCAAAAATATGAAAAAATAAAAAACAATTTTGACGCTGAAACCGTTAATCTTAGAACAAATGCATAAATGCAAAATTATTGAAATTCAATATATTTTTACACTCGAAGCTCACTTCACTACTAACAAATACTATACAGACAAAACACATTATTGAAAAACAAAGATTAAATATATTAACAGATCACTATTACTACTACATAACACAATAAAAACACCAAACAACGTTCTTAACAACTAAAAATGATCACATAATTACATTATCTAAAAAATCATTAATCACATAAAAAATTTCTTGGTTGGTTAGGGGTTGGGGATGGCTAACAATTTACCATGGGGATTTATTGAAATTTCACGTGATTTAATAAAAAGTTTAAGAAAAGACGCCTTAAGATTACTATAACCACAATTTCAAAGAGTTTGTGATCAATCTCAAGACAGATGCATGTCAAGTCTATTTATAAGACTGAAGATATATAGCTCTAACACTAAAGCAAAGGAAGCAGCGGATTGCATTCAAAGGTAGTTACAATCAAGAATTGAAAGAAATATGTATATCATCTTTATGAATAATTCACTAGCTTGGGTTTTTGTTTGTTGTCTTGCTTCAGTTGCTTTCTTGTATCAAAACTTTGGTGGGTTTGTTAAATTAATGAAATTTGATATTCTCTATATCCATCATGTTACTTCTAGCTACATATATCCAATGACTAGATCTTCTCTATTTTCACCGTAGCAATATTTCATCAATACTTTTTACCAAAGTAAGTTGTGTCATCATAAATAAAAAGGTCATGTCATCATTTTCAAGTGGAAGAATCCAATGTTTAATTATGTCATCTACTGACATATTTGTTTAGAGTTGGATTGCCAACTGAGGATTTGGTAGAGATCGATGAATCCAGAAATGAAAGATTTTCATACATTGGAGTGAATTAAATCTGATTAATGAAATTGTTTATCTCCTGGATTGAATCTAAGTAATTAAAATATTGAATATATATGTGAAAATTACTCCTCAATTATTTGATTGTTTTTATTGGTAGGGTTTCAACATGAAATGAATCATAGGATCACAAGGTATGGTTGGATTGATATCGTCAATTGTCAAAGTCTCAACTATTATTTGGTAGCTCTGTGATAACTTTTGAAGGACGATAGTGTGTACAACATCTGCTCTCATATATATATTTAGTCATGTAATGCATATATTTTTCATCAAAAACATGTAGTATATTGTTGCAATGCTCCAATAACTACGAGCTAAATGGTATAGATGACAGTGAATTGCAACAGTTGTTATGCAAAGCCCGCAATGGTATCGTGGTCTAGGTTTGATTAGAAATCAGAAACATCACTTTCTATGATCAACATACGTGTCAAACGATTTGACTAGTTCTCACATCTACCAGGGTCCGACAACAAGTAAGTCTCCTCAAATGGGATACAATAGTAGTATTGTAGCGGCATATATGGTGAACCGGTAGCTATAATGAAGTTGAGCAACATAAATTGGGTGGGTGTAATGGTTATGTGGTTGTGTTACTGTCCACTAGCCACTTGTTTATTGGTGAATATAACTTTCAAACAACCCCTCAGCCCATGCCTTTTCTTTCCCATTTTGTCATTTTAGAATTGGAACCTAAAGAGGGGAATGAGGAATCTAATAAAGGAGAAGATAAAACGGGTAAGAGGAAGCAAGCTCCAGGAGGAGAGGAGATGAAGAGGTCACGATTCTCTGTTTCACACACCGGTTCGTCTTTGTGCACCTGACCATGATGGAAATACGGAGATTACAAGTGTTAAGTTAGCATGAGGAGCTTTGCCTGTGTTAGATCACTTCCATCACATTCATCATTAAATTCAGATTTTACATTTCTCCATATTGGTATTATAGCAGCGGTGACCTATATCGATGGTGTTGCACTTGAGTCACCTAAGCTTTTAGAGCCAAATTATTTTCATTACCAGTTTCTATATTACCCCAATATTCTTGACAGTTTAATGGAAGATCCGAAAATATTAAGTGTAAGTTTAGTATCTGTTTACAACATTACCATTAATTTGATATCTAGCTTCAGTTTTACTTATACACCTTAGACCATTTCCCTTTTTAAAAATATATGTGCATAATCAAGTAAACTACCATAAAAATTAGTTCTTCCCTTTTTCCCCTCTCCAAATGTTTTCTCTTCTCGAATCAATGATCACAAGATTCACAAACTCATAAGAGTTTTTAACTTGAAAACTATTTTAACACAACACGTTTTTCCTTTAAAACTATTCTTTCATAGATCTGATGTACTACATACATGCCCGGCTAGCATGTGTTCAGAGTGCATTTGCACATGGCCCATTACAGTTTTTAAAAATTTTAGTCCAGATTAGAGTCCGAAAAAATTTTAAATTATTTTTTGTTTCTCAAGAAAAAGACCCCAACTTTTTTTTCTTCTCTTTAAAAAGGTTCCAAAATTTTTCCTATTTTCTATTGAGACGGGCCTGACTACATTATACCGATGCAACATCCCCTTTTACCATTGACTCAGAATGATCCTTTCACCAGACAAAAGGATCTAGACACAAAAGCTGAACAAATGCCAAGTCTTACCCATTGCGAAGTAAAAAAAAATGCTTTGACCTTTTTTCCCACAAAGAAAATTACATATTTCCCTACAAAAAAAAGATGCCGAAAGCTGTATAAGGGAAGTTGGTGCATATTGTTGCTTTCGATAAGAGGGAAGAGCAAACCAAACGCAAAAACTACTGGTGAGTACAAGGATCTAATGCTCGTTCTTCTTCTCATGAGAGTGATTTTCTCTTTTTTCACATGTTATGGTACATATTGGTATCTCTATGTTTTTTTTTTTTGATTAAACACAGTTTTCCCAACGGCTTTCTAGGCCCAAGAGACTAATATGTGTCGTTGCGGCCCGAATGTTAAATCCGCGGTGGCCGGGAATCGAATCAAGGTGGCGGTGCTCACAGCTGTGAGTCCTTTACCACCACATGTTATGGTACATATTGGTATCTCTATGTTTTCATTGTTTTGGTTCATCGTTTTTATTTATTTTTTCCATTCAGTTGTGATATTAGATCATTGTATTGCTACCTTTGATATTAAATGAGATTTTTTCAAGTGTTAAAAAAAAAACCAAACACAAAACCTACATCAAACTAGACTTACCAATACAATACCTTTAATACTTGTTAAAAATAATCTTTTTGAGCTTTGAATTACTTGGAGCATCTTTATCGCGTTTTTTTAGCGTCTCTAAAAGTGAGGGGTCCAGTTCTCAGAAAAAACCGTATGTTAAGTGGACAGAATAAGAGACGTTTATTGTGTGTTTTTTTGCACTGTTTGCGGGCTCCACCGATACGTGACGGCCCGTGATTGATCCGCTTTTTAATTTTTTTTTTTTAATCAGAAAAAAAAACTTTAAGAAATTAAATAAATAAGAAACCTCGTGGTTGCTTTCCTGTTATCCATAAGTTTGAACTTTGAAATTACGTAATAAAGAAAATACTACGTGCAAGCCTAAAACAAATCAATTAACTTAACTTTACTAAAAAAAACAGAGTTCTATTCGAAATCAAAACCTCTCTCTTTTAGAGAGAGAAAATCTCTCTCAAACCCCTGTTCTCCAATCCAAATCTTTCACAGGGGTTGAGATCAAATTTTTTTTTGTTTTTAGTCTTTGGATTGATTTGTAGTTTCGCTATAGCGATGTTCTGTTTCGCGTAGGCGATTTGTGAAGTGGTTTCAATCATCAATCAGAATTGTGTTTCAATCATATATTCTCTCTCTGATTTGTGATTGAGTTTGAATAAAGATCCGATCTTTATTGATCGGTCCTCAAAATCTCCTCTTTCGCAGCTTGATTTCAATCCCGCTTGCTTGAGATTGGGCCCTCTTTCATCTTCAGTTATGCTCTATTTTATTCTCCTAAAGAATCAGTCTTTACTTTTCCTTGATGAGGAACCAATAAATGGTTTTGGTGTAAAGCATCTTGATGGGGAAGAATATGGAGACGATGGAATTATCTCAGTTACATACGAGAGATGCAGTAGAGTTGGCATCTTTGTAATGGTCCAATAAAGTACCTCGTTAGTGAGCAAATCTGAGTTTTCTCTGGATCTAATTTCTGGTGGTGTTGGAGTCCCGATATTGAGCAATGGCTTTAGCGGAAGTTCGAGTTAAGGTGTGCAGATTACTGTTCCAGTGAGGCGTGAAACATGAGAATTGATTTGGTAGGATGACGGCGGCGAGGAGCAGCGGCGAAGGTCGAAGTTCTTCGGAGATGGAGAAACCATGCATGATGAACGTGTGTTCGTACACGTGTCTCACTCCTGTCTGATTGCCGCTTTGATGAGGAACACGTGCTTGAAGAAAGCTGGATTGGTTCGTGTTGGGCTTTGAACTTGTAATATATAGTTGTTGTTTGGGCCTCTGATATAAAATTCTGTACCCTTTTATTTAGCCCATTGAGGCTTAATGAAAATCAGGTTGACAAAAAAAAAAAAAACTGAACTTTACTAACAATGATTGTAAACTGGATTATAACTCTGGACTTACATTATAGGACAAAGTATTTGAGCCCATATTCATATGACGGTTTTGGTTATATGTTTGGGCCCAAACCCCATAGACACAACAATTTCCCATTGTTTTACAAGATATTTTTGTTTATATATATATACATTTTTAAAGAAAAAAACTCCTAAATACAGAAAAAAATATATTAAAAAATCTCAAGTATATGAGGTATTATGAAATCTATTTGGTAATATTCAAAATTATATCTTAGTCAATACCAACTTTTATCACCACTACATTTTATATTTATTAAATTGTTGGAGTCAAACATTTCCAAGATTTTATAAAAATATTTTCCTTGTATATCTTATTCATATAAAAAAAATCTTCTCAAATCTCAAAATATAGACAATAATCTTAAAAAATATATTTTCTAAGTTTGTAAACTATATACTTGGTAATGATATATACAAATTTGACCCTAATATTTAGCCAACAATGAATTTAGTCACCAAAATCTATTATTTAAAAATAAAAGTTTTTTAAAATAAAATCTGACCCATTTAATTCATTCCTTCCGCCATTGACAAAGATTCTTCTCCGCTTCAAATAGTCTCTCTCTCTCTCTGTGTCTTCCTCTGCTTCTTCCAATTTCCCCGCCGCGCCACCACCGGAACTCCCTCTTTCTCCTTCCCCTGGTGTCGTCTCCGGCGCCGTCACTGCAGAAACAGGCAAGCTTATCTCTTTTGCTTTCCCTGCTGCTCTTTTGTTTTCTGTATTGAGTTTTGATTAGTTCTGAGGCTGTGTATTAAAGCAAATACGTTTTACTCTTTGTTTTGTTAGAAAGCACCAAACTTTAGTTTGCATATGTCTTATAGACTTTTGGGTTTATCTTAGTTTTTGTTTTAATGTTGTCTTTGCTGTGACTACTGACTAACTCCAGATCAAAAAAAGAGAAGCTTTTTGATGGAGGATACCAACGAAACACAGTTGCGAGATGTGCCTTGTGTTGCTGATGATGCCCTCAAGGAAGAACTTGGGGATGAGGCAGACAAAGATCAAAACTTTAGTGAAACTCCCCAGCAGCCCCTTCTTCTTGGCCAGGCTAATGGAGTTGCTGCTCACTCTGAAAAGAAGACTCGTGATAAGGTGCAGTTTTCGAGTCCTGAGGTTGGTGATGGAAGTGTCAAAAAGCGCAAGACTTGGTTGCTGAATGACTCTGAGGTAACAGACTGTAATCTCCGGGATTGAATATCACTGTTTTGTTGTAGAAGGGAGATGGGCGTAGTGGTTAAGATCTTTCTCTTACAAGTTCACTTTTGTTTGACAGGCACAGGGAGATGATGAAGCAGGGACGCCAGAAGAGCAGCAGGCGTTTCTCATAGAGTTGGCGACCTTTCACAAAGAGAACTACCTGGACTACAAGCCTCTTAAGTTTTATGGGCAGCCTCTAAATGCTCTCAAGTGAGTTCTTGGACAAGTGTTACTTTTGTTCTTACATTATCTTTGGTTAATTAGTGCCTAACTGTTTGCATGTTTTACTTATGCAATGTAGGCTGTGGAGAGCAGTCATTAAACTAGGTGGCTACGACGTGGTAACTATCCACTTCTCTAGTTTAGTCTTAAAGAGTGTTTGATATGCTTCCGGAAGAGATTTTTATTTACTGTTGTTTGCTATATATGGGAGTTTATATATTCAATGTTTCTCGAATTTTTCTTCTGGAATTGAATGTCATTGGTCTTCAAGATTCCTTTGGTCTTTTTAATGTAATTTAGGTCACCACATCAAAGCTATGGCGGCAAGTTGGAGAATCCTTCAATCCTCCAAAGTATGGCTAATGTTGCCCTTAGAGTCTCCCTTAGTCTTTACTGATTCTTCATGTTGGTAACTTGTTACACATTTGGTTTTCCAGGACATGCACAACTGTCTCCTACACATTCCGCATTTTCTATGAGAAGGTGAGTCTCTCTCTCTCTCTCTTGTGAACTTGTGATTGTTAATAAGTATCATATACCTACCTTGTCTTCAGTTTTGCTTATCCACCTTTCTTTGGTATGATAGTGAGTTATTGCAGTTTAATTTGAACTACTTCTTTTGGCACTTTGAACGCACTGATATCTTTTCCTTTCTATCTTATCATATAGATGCAAGTACATTATGATTTTGTGTCTTTTACTTCGATTTGCAGGCACTTCTAGAGTACGAAAAGAGTCTAATGAAAAATGGTGACCTTAACCTTCCTGATTCAGCATTCAATCTGTCTTCAAGCCTCCAGAAAGAGGTAACAATTTCCCCTAAAAATAATAGTAAATTACCATAAAAGTTCGCTAGAGTACTCCAAATGTTTTTCTCTTCATTGATATAAGGACTTTGGGTGTTAGGTCATTAGCCATCAAGGTTCAGGATCAGGCAGGGCTCGAAGAGACTCTGCAGCTCGTGCTATGCAAGGCTGGCATACACAGCGCCTTGCTGGATCTAGAGAGTCTACTGAGACTAGTGTTAAGGTTTCACTTTCAAATTCTTACGTCCACTTTTGTACCTGCAGAAGCTTCCCTTGAATCCATAACGATGTTCTTCCTTTTGGTTTCAGGATAAGGGCTCTAACTCAACCCCAAAGCATAAGAAACTCAAAAGCATTGGTAATTTTGTTTTTTCTCAAGGGTTGCTTAATATTAATGTGTGTTTAAATTGTTTTTTTCCAGGGCTGCCAAAGCCGAGACCACAAACTTGCACGGACCTTGTTGTTTCACAAGAAGGAGCAGAAAAACAGTTACGGAAAGCTATTCTTCTCTTCTGCTTATTTGGTTTATTCTAACTTTTTTGTTTTCTTCTTTCAATCCCTCTAAGAAGTAATAGTGTATGAAAACAAAGCATTTGTTGACCTTAACATGTTACTGTAGTTTAACTTTAAGGTTTCCTTTTTCTATCTTGAGTCTTGACCCTAAGCGCTGTAATGGTAAAATATGATTTTGGCTTCTTAGGTCGGTTGCTGATGTTGTTGATGATGGACCCATTGCTGACTGGGTGAAGATAACTGTCAAAGAAACTGTGAGTTACTTCTGCACCATTGCAACAAAACATAGATTGTTTGTTTCCCATCTGGAATCTTACCATATCTGTTTTTTTTTTCTTCTACTTTTTGAAAATTCACAGGAGAACTCCTTTGAGGTATTTGCTTTGGTTCCTGGACTTCTTCGCCATGAGGTGAGTACTCCCTTGAAACCCTATTACTGAAAAAGCTACTTGAGAAGTCTTTGAATTTTGTATGAATTGCATATCACTATGGTAATACACAGCAAGCACATAGAGAGAACTGTTAGCTACCAAAGCAGTTCCATTTAGTGTTTTGGATTGTTTAGTTACATAGAAACTGGTTCTAGTCTCAAATACACAGTTTTGTTGGAGAGATGTCTTTTCTTAGTGAATTCATAAACAGAGTCATCAACATCAATTTGTTTTGGTTCTCAGGTTCGAATTCAATCAGATCCAGCTGGAAGGCTGATTATAACAGGAGAGCCTGAGCAGCTTGACAATCCTTGGGGCATTACACCTTTCAAAAAGGTAAAGAATTTTCTTATATTGCTATTAACAGATACAGAGACCTGTTGTATCAAACTAAGAACCTCGTCTCTTATCATTTTTGATATCATTTTCACCAGATTGTTAGCTTACCATCAAGAATCGATCCGCTTCGCACATCTGCGGTCATAAGCTTGCATGGTCGGGTGTTCATACGAGCTCCATTTGAACAGTGACTCCTCTTTAAGAGTGACCTCCTTGTTTTGTTCTTTAGAATTTCATTTGTATCAGAACAATTTTGTTAGGCTGCTGAAGCAGTTTTAACTTGTAATTTTAGTGTCAAGACTAAAGTTAAGAGAAGACAATCAAACATTGTATCTTGCTGTTAGATTTTTCTTTTGTAGATGCTGCTTAAAGCCTTTTAGGATGCAACCAACAATGATATCCTTTGGTCCGAAATTGGAATGTTATATTTATGTTTTCTTTATAGATATGAATAGTTTTTCCTATCAAATCTACTATAGGTTCTATCATGCATCTTTTCAGGTTCTCATGCTTTTTCTGTTTGCAAAAAGTACTCCTGAGATGATTTGTTTTCAAAAAAGTGAAAGAAGAGTTTGAAATATTTTGGTGGTGCATATTATTGAAGGGGAAAACAATAGTAAGGAGAGAAAAACATTTGACATTTTTCCTGAATCTAAAAGGTTAATGATTATCCCTTAGGAGACGTGATAAAAAAATACAAGTTAATTATTTATTTCAATATTTTCATCATGACATAAAATTTAAGAAACAAGAAACAAGAAACCATTAGTTTGGTTTGATCTAAACAATGGTTGATAAAACAACATAATGAATTCATTTACTAGATTAGTAGATAATGTATTATATCAAGTGAATAAACACATACAGGAATTATCTGTAAGTAATTACGTTTTTTTTGAAAAAAAGGCTTGCAAGTAATTACGTTGCGTGTGTCTTTTATCATGCAGAAAGTTTCCGGAGAAAATTATAAATAGAAACTCAGTTGCGTATCTTCAACTTGGTGTAGCTCAATTGCATGCAAGTCAAATGACATGACCACATGACAATTTGATTTTATATATACAAACATACCTACAAAAGTTCAGTTCAAAAAAAAAAAAACATACCTACAAAAGTAGGTACTGAAATTCAATTTTATTTATTTTGACGAAAACAATTCTTGCTAAGTGTCTATACTTACAACCAGAATAACGTAGAGAGTTAGTTGGTTGAATACTACAATAACTAGAAATGGATTTATTTATAAGGGAATCATACTTAACATATATTCATCAAATCTTTTTTTTTTTTTTTTGAAGAAATATTCATCAAATCTAAATTGCAACTTTGCGAACCCACTTCTCTTTTGGAATTGATATTGGTTATCTAAAATATTTGGTTATAATTTTTATGATTCATGTTCCTAGTTAATTTTCCCAAGTTAAGGTCACTAATTCATATGTAACCAACGTGAATTAACATTTACTTCATGTTTCTACTGTTCTGTAACGGTTGTCTTTAATCACTACCTTGGTCCTTATGACCTCACCTAAAACTTCAAAGCAACATTCTTCGTGATCTCGCCACCAAAATCATTTTATCTTAGTTTTTTAAACCGATACAGTACCCAAATATATTTGAGTCACATATTCTATACTAGCCAATATTAAGGGGGTTTATGTGAGTTACAATTTGTTCAAAGTTAGTTATATTGCCAACCTGTAATGGTGTTGGATTTAGAACTCTCTCTTAGAAAGCATCGCTCTCATTGGAGCATTGATGCATATATTGTATGCATGCAAGTAACTGGAGTGTTTGAATGGATAGCACAATAACATGGTCACTCCAAATAATCAAATTAGACATCCATTTGAGATCTTGAACGGTACAAGCGAGCGATTAGATATTAAACAGTCAAATGATTAAATTACAAGATTATAAGAAATAAAAATAAATATTATAAGAATAGTAAGCGAAAACTACTTTTTAGAGAAAAATAATTTTTTTAATCTTTGTGCACTAAGGATGATTGTAATTGGTTAGATGATTTTTAAATTATATTTTTAAAACTAATTTTTAGAGAAATTAAATTTCTTAATCTTTGTGCACTAAAAAAAGTATAAAATACTCGTATAAAGCAACTTATGAGAGTGAGAGCATCTGGAACCCCACTGCAAAATTTACTGCAAAATGGAGTGGAGAATACAGTCATGGACAAATAAAAAAGAGGTGGAGTAATCATTTTTTTATTTGTTCATGACTGCATTCTCTGTTCCATTTTGCAGTAAATTTTGCGGTAGGATTGGAGATGATCTGAGATGTACTCACATCACATATATATATATTTCATCAAGAGTATGTCGTAAACCTCAAAATTCCTTAAAAGAATCGAACTCGTTATTAAAATAGACCTATATATCTATCAAATCGAGCTAATCATAAGATTAGTTATAGAGCAGCACGAAACCCTAGCAAAGAAATAAAGAAATATATATATGGAGTCTGGAGAGGTCTTTTTCTAGCAAATAATAACACGAGAGACAAATATGCATTGCTCTAACCTCAGAGACGAGAAGAAAGATAAAAAAAAAACATTAAAACGCAAATATGCATATCAACTAAAAATAATAATTACCGAAGATCCCAAATGAAAGACGACTCCACAAAATGATTAAAACACATAAGATTCAATTAAAAGGTGGTCTTGAAGGTGTACCAGCTCCCCATCCATGCAAATGAGGATCAGCGGAAAACCCATAACCACCGACATTACGTCCTAACTGTCCCTGACCAGTCACTCCCGACGGCGGAGATGCTGATGGAGCTTGCTGCATCTGCGGTGGTCCTCCTCCTCCTCGTCCATCACCGCCTTCTTCCTCTTCCTCCTCGATAGGCAGTCTCTCGAAAACCGCATTTGAGAACGAAGTAGCCATTAGTATAACCGGAGCTGATGCAACAAGCGGGGCCACGACGACTCCTCCAACCACCTGACCTTGCCCTCCGGCTAGAAAAATCGACAGACCACCAGCCCCAGGTGGCGCAGGTGGTGGCAAAACGGTTCCCGTTAACGAAAGAATCTCAAACCTTCCATGTAAAGTCACAACTCCTCCGGCTCCAACGCCAACGCCATTTCCAGAAGTGACTGGCTGACGGAGAGTGACGTTAGAAACGGTGCCGTTTCCTCCTAAAACGGAGACCCCTCTCCCTCTCCTCCTAGCGTAAGTGGACACACTCTCAACTATGTCAGCTCCGGGAGATACTTCAAGAACGTGAGATCTAAGCGCATTGGGGCTATCGCGTGTTACTATGATCGGTGGCTTAGCTTTGTTCTTAGATCCTGGAGGACGTCCACGTGGACGTTTCCCTGGTGCTGAGCTTGATGTAGCCCGGTCTGATGAATCTGGTCCACCCGGTTGATGATGGTCTTTGTTTGAGTGATCAGATTCTCTTGAATCATCCGACGGTTGCTGCTGCTGGTGCTCGTGTTGTTGCTGATGGTGATGCTGGTCAATCAAGCTGATCCCGCCTTGCGGTTGAAACTGTTGATGGTGAATCTCCTGTCTGAAGAGGTTATGGAAGTATCTAGAATTAGCTCCACCGCCTTGCTCGTAACCGCCTTCCATCGCCGCTGCATCTACTAGTTCTCTATCCCACCACTGTTTATTCGCCGGCACACATCAACTTCTTGATTCTTGATCCTTCTCGCTCATATATTGATGAGAGGAAGAGCGTGAAGATAAAAACAAGAACTCAGATCAAGAAGTCAAAATTAAAGATTTGAGGAGCCAATATTAGCTAAAGAAGGGGCGAGAACAGAACTAAATTAAACACCAAGAAAAGAGAAAAAGGTAACTTATATATGTCAAATGATCTCTCTCTAAGGTTGGGGAAAGGTAAGAGGAAACCCTAGTTAGGTAGCCTGATTAGGGCAAGAGGATGAAGCAGCTTCTTATTGACTACGAGAGATGTCGTATTTTTAGCGACTCTAATGTGCTCTAGAAAAGTAGAGAAAAGCTTGAGATTCATGTGGCGATGAATTTTTGGTCCTCTCATTGAACGAGGAAAGTAAAAGCAACTACAGTTACCGATTTTAGAGCTAGGGGTTGAGTTTAGAAGATAAAGTTTCAAATTTTTAAAAATAAAAAATAAATATTAAAATTTTCAAAACGAAAATAGTTATTTTGATCATTTTTCTTATGAATGTTATTTTTGTGACAAAAACTTAAAAAATATTATTTGAAAGAATTGCTTTTATATTATTTTTTACTATAGTAATATAACTTAATATAAATGTGAAAGTATGTTTATAAAACGTATATATTACGCACACAAGACACAACCCGACAAAATATGTGAGTAAGTGGTTATCTTTGCATTGGATCCCGAAGAAAACCATGGCTTCGTCAAGGTTTTTATTTGGCTCTATATAAATAAAAGAAAGATTGTGAAATTTTATAATTTGAAAGCCTGAGATAAGATAAGATTAACAGGTGAGGAAACAAAAGAGTCAAAGGACTATTTGTTTATGAGAAACTATAGACAAAATATAATAGCATCCGCATTAGTGAACCCCTTCTTGAGGTTCATAAAAAAAATTTATTATTTTTTTGATGGGACCACGAATAATGATGAATCTCTATCTATTGTGTTCCTGCATTGGTGAACCTGAAGAAGGGGTTCATAGGAATAAAATAATATTTTTTTTTAAGTTTTCAATATATTGACAATACATGAATAAAATATAATAATTTTTAAAATATTTTTAAAAAAGAATAGATTACATAAACAATTTATTTTTAAAAAAAATTTATTCAATACATTGAGAATTCATGAACATACAAAGATTATTTATCTGCGTTACCAAATTTTCGCCAAACATTTTCAACTAAATCAGCTTTCAAACGATCATGTTTCTCTGAATCCCGAACTTTATTGCGAATGCCTAGCATATTACCGATATTAAAACTTGTTCTCCTTTTCACCATGGAACTTCTGTTTGACTCTCCTGACTCGAATTCAGATGTATCAGTTAGAGTGTATCCGCTTCGTTCGTTCTCTACTATCATATTGTGAAATATGACACAAGTTCTCATAATCCTACCAATATTTTCCTTGTCCCATAGTAGAGCAGGGTTTTTAACTATTGCAAACCTCGATTGCAATACTTCAAAAACCTGTTCGACATCTTTTCTGGTGGATTCTTGACGTTCAGCAACTAGCTCTGCTTTAGGGCCTTGAGGAAGTGGGATGGATTGGATAAATGTTGACCAATTTGGATAAATTCCGTCAGTAAGGTAGTAGGCCATACGATAAGTGTGGTTGTTGACCTTGAACTTAACTTTAGGTGCTCGACCTTGTAAAATGTCATCAAAAACTGGTGACCGATCAAGAACATTGATATCGTTGAGGGTACCTGGTAATCCGAAAAATGCATGTCATATCCAAAGATCATGTGATGCCACAGCTTCCAAGACAATTGTTGGCTTTCCTGAACCACGTGTGTACTGGCATTTCCAAGCCGTTGGGCAGTTTTTCCACTGCCAATGCATACAATCGATGTTGCCTATCATCCCTGGAAACCCGCGTACCTCTCCAACATCGAGTAACCGTTGAAGATCATCTGATGTAGGTCTTCTTAGATACGCATCTCCAAACAATTGTATTATCCCATTAGTGAAATTTTCCAAACATAAACGTGATGTACTTTCACCAAGTCGGAGATATTCGTCATATGTATCTCCCGATTGACCATATGCAAGTATACGTATAGCTGCCGTACACTTTTGAAGTGCAGATAGCCCGTACCTTCCGTGAGCATTTTTTTCATTGCTGAAAGTATGGAACTTCAGTACTTAGGCGTTCGACAATGCGAAGGAACAATGGCTTGTTCATTTGAAAACGCCGCCTAAACATTTCTGGTGGGTATGTAGGATTTTCCTTGAAATAATCGTTCCATAGTTGATTGTGTCCTACTTCCCGATCTCTTTCGATATAAGCTCGTCTCGTCAGCTTGTTGGGGTGAGCATGAACCATTGAGTCGATGAAATTATCTACGACTTGGTCGACCATTTCTTCTAAAGCTTCATCTACTTCATCGCTTGATGAGGAAGACATTGTAGAAGCAACTGACATACAATTTTTTTATCTTTTCGTTCCTATAAATGACAAAAGGGGGTTTGTAACTCATATATAATCCTTTAAATTTTTTTTTCCATTATTCTATGAAACAAATTTAATCCTTTCATAATCCTAATTTTTTTGTCACCATTATGTTTTTTTAACATAATTCTATTATTTTTTTCATTATCCTTATTTTTTTCACCATCATTCTATAAAAGTTAACATAATTCTATCTATTTTTCATTATCCCTATTATCAATTCTATAAATTACCTTGTGGACTGTTTGATATTATTTCCAGGATGTGAATGAAGTTGTTGAAGTTTGTTGTTTGGTCCAACTCCCTTCACCCGTGAGAACTACTATGAAAACTTTGTGTGCTTGTTGAAGTTTGTGAACTTTGTGTGCTTGTTGAAGTGTATTGTTTGGTCACGAACAGCAGAGAGAAGGTTGAATTGAACTGGAGAAGAGAAGTGAAAAGCAAGAGAAGTGAAAAGAGAGACACATTTTATAAAGCAAGAGAGACATCGTTTATAAAGAGAGACACATCGTTTTGCCTCAAAGATAGAGAGACAGTACATCCGTGAATAAAGTTCAGAGTTACAACAAAAGCAAAATACATAGTACAACCCATGATGAAGTGTAGAAAGAAACAAAAGCCTACACTTTCCCGTGATTAAAACTGACATCAAGTCCTACTACCTGTGGCTTAAACTAACCGCAAACAAACAAACGTACAGAACTACCAGCAACACCATGACCTTCCAACTCGTGACCTGCAACACAGTGACCTCCAACCCGTGACTTGCAAAAGAAAAGAGAACATATTCAATAAAGCAAAACAAGGTAATAAACTTCAACTACTCAAGCAAAAGAGAACAGATTCAATAAAGCAAAACAAGGTAATACACTTACCAAATCAAAGCATTTCAGTGATGAGTTTATTTTTAAGAGCCACTTCATGATCAGATAGTGTGTCTATGTTTTTGGCTAGGAGACGATCAAGGATCTTTTGTTTGGATATGGTATTTTTCTGAGCTAGAATGCTCTGTATTTGATCAAAAGCTGCTTCGTTCGGCTTCTTGCGTTTGGCTGTTTTGCTAACCTTAACACCCGGAGGCCTAACCTCTTCTCGTTAGGCACCACATCCGCACAAGCTTCCTTCCTTTTCTCCTTGGACTGAGAGTGTGATCTCCATTTCTGATCGAACCTAAGTTCCCTCCAGCAATGTTCAAGGGTGAACTTGACATGGTAGTCATTTAAGAAGATGTTATGCGCAGCCTTCATGACATCATTCTCACTTTCGCCACTCGCTTGCTCCTTCAAAGCGGTTTCATGGCATCCCACAAACTTGCACACCTCCGCATTCACCCTTCCCCACCTCTGCTTACATTGACTCCACTCTCTAGGAAGGGAGCCAATGAGCTGAGGACTTGAATTGAAATACTCCTCTATTCTGTTCCAAAACGCTCCTAACTTCTGCTCATTACTCACTATGGGATCCTTGCTGATATTCAACCAAGCACTGATCAGGATAATGTCTTCTTTGGTTGACCACTTTCTCCTTTCCGCTGGTTTAACTAACCCGGGAGAGTTAACAGCTGCCTCAGCAGAGTCTACGTCTATTGGTGGACTGCTCTGCGAAGCTAAAAGATTAACAAACCCGGGAGAGTTAAGGGAAAAAGGGTCCATTTTGTGTTTTGGTTTCGTTTGGTGTTTAGATGTTTCTGTGATTTTTAAGGGTTGATTTGCTATGTATTTAAACTAGTTTTTACCTTTGAAATGAGAGAACAATTAAACTACCTCTACCTACAAAACATTCATTACAGAAGCCATTACACAACAACTAGATAGCAATGAGCAGTCAATAGACATCAAATCAGGGGAAAAAATTAACTACGGCTAAGTACAATCGAACATTAATCACAGCAACCAACCAACCAACCAACCAACAGAGAATTAATGATAGTTTTTATAAGTTCTAGTTCAACTTCTACTTCTCCTTCTAGTTTACTTTATCTATAATTCTAGTTGTAGTTTTTATAAGTTCAAGTTCAACCGAGAATTAATGTTAGTTTTTCTACGTTCTAGTTCTAGTTCTCGTTGTACTTTAGTTCTAGTTCTAGCTCTACTTCTACTTCAACCGAGACATAGCACTGAGCAGAGAAACAGTTTAGTTGAGTCTAACCTTTGCTTGTCAGTCGAAGCAGACCTTCTCGAGGGTATCGACCTGCACAGTGAGGTAGTCTACCTGCCCTGAGAGGATTTTAACCTCTTCCTGGACATGGAAACATCAATGAAAATGTGTTAGTCACGGTAATAAAAGTAGATAACTATCATGTAAGAGCGATGAAAGAGCTAAACAATGTTCACATACCTCAAGTGTCTCAATCTGTTTACTGAGATTCAACACCCCCATCATCACCTGCTCAGCCTCCTCCACCCGTTTTGTCAGCCTTTCGAGCTCCTCCTGCACACCTATCACCCAAGGCTGACGATAATGTAACCCATCAGCCTTGGTTACAACATAAAGAATAATCAGAGTCTTTTCGATAATGGAAAACATCAACGATAATCAGACGGTGAAAAAGCACACTTAACTCGTAGTTTTTGCAGGTGAAGAACCGCTTCCCAGGAAGAGTGTCGTAGTCCTCCTTCCCGCGAACCTCATTAATGAGTCTCCCACCATACAGACACCTTCTAGGAATCCCGTATTCTGAATCGGCCACGAACCCTAACATGTTGATGTGGTGGTTTTGCCTCTTTGAATGTCTTCTCTCTTCTGCCGGATCCATCTGTCAAATAATTCAAAATTATTAAACCATAATAACGAAACATAATGATTAAACGAAACCTTAAAGTTTTCCCTCTTGACGAATTAAACCATAAAACGAAACCCACAAATCGATTTACAACCATTACTCGAAACCCATAACTCGATTTGAAATCTCAGAGAAACGAACCCTAAATCAAACCACCATCACGAGCTACAACCCTTTATCGAAACCCAGATATCGATTTAGATCCCTTACTCGAAACCCCCAAATTGATTTCAAAATCGAAAAAAGGCTTTCAACGCCAAAATCGACCCAATAAAACCGTCACTCTACTCGATACTGACCTGAGCTCGTGGAGAAGAGACTCCGTCGTCGATTAGATGCAGAAAACCTCCGGGAGTCATCCTCGCACGATAAATCGCCTCTCAGAGCGAAACCCTAGTATTTTTGGAGAGAAGGGAAAATGAAACGATTAACGAGGATGCCCTACTTTCCTCCTCTTCAACGTGGAATCGATAAACCAGTGAGAGTACGACGCGTGGCTTGAACCCGCTTCATACGGGTTCACGCGTAAGGCCCGGTTCATCAGAATTAACCCATTTTCATTTTCTTTTATTCCCTACGGGCCTAAGATATCGAGCCCATGAACCCGTCTAAAACCGCTAATGTGGATGCTCTAAGACAATGTTTATCCAGGGTTATAACTGGGGTTTTTAATGCAATGGCCCCACCAAAACCTTTAAAACCGTTCACAAAAGTAAGCAAATAAGGATCGATTTTTTTCTGTTTTTTTCACTGTTCGCGGACTCCACTGACATGTAACGGTCCGCGATTGGTTAGGCTTTTAATTAATTTTTTTTTTTCAAACCAAAAAAAAAACTAAAAAAGCTAAAAACAAAAAAAGTTACATACGATTTCGTGCCTGCGTTGAACATGCTCTAAGTTAGCAAAAAAAAACTATAGACAAAATATAGAAACGCATCATTTTCGACAAAAAATGTCAAGTGGAAGTTGAGTACAAAGATGACAAACGAATCCCACAAAGGCCACACTCACTTTAAAGGCGCGTGACTAACATGGAGTCGACCCATCTAAGCTTGGACCTCATCGGACCGTGACTGGTTATCCTAATTTTCAAAATGCTCTGCACCGATATAGTAAAACCTAAAGCTCCTCAACGTGGACGCATGTGGGCAAATTTTTTGTGGAACCCTTTGAAACGGACCGGAACTGTCCATCCTCATGGCTTGTCGGACCCACGAACCATCGCTTTTGTCAGCGCAACCTGCCGAGACTCAGTGCAATGTACTTGAACCGGACACGTTAGCTTAATCCGCACGTGTACAGACAAAAGTCACGTGCAGTCAAAAGGTCAGAGCATGAAAATGAAAGGCAAGTAGTGTGATCACGTGGAGGCGGTCGGAGACATCGGTACTTAGCCAATACCTTATCCAATCGCACTCCTCCCGAATCTATCCAGCTTACCCATATCACAGTCACTCCTCATTAAGGTATTGTACTTTGGTTCTGCTGGATGAGACGGTCCTAACTCCTAAGTGAAGCTCTTATGATCCTACTGATTTAGATCGGTCAACCCCTTTCTCTTTAATTAATCATATAGTATGTATCAATAATTGATACGTCCAGTTAATTGTAGCATATATAGAAGTTACAATTCACCCCTTAAACAAAACCTACAATACTGAAAGAAAGTTATAACTCACCACACCAAAAAAAGCCTCACCGCACATATGTCATTATATAAATAGACCGTTGTGTCCTTGACTACCATAAAAGTTATCTATATCCACAAACCTGGAATAAATAAGATAATATATTCCGACGAAAACTGATAAAACAATAATTAAGGTGATAATGAGGCAGCTTGTCTAAAGAAATAATAGTAAGATTTTTGAGGCTGTGACAACATTAAAATTTAAAGATCCTAAACTCAAAAAAAAAGATCCTAATTAACCTCTTTAATAATAGTTTTTAACCTTACTTGATATGACATCATTTCAATTAAATACATCGAAAAGCTGATGATTACGGGACACATCCCATCCCATGTATATTAATAGAATGTATATTAATAGAGAAACATTTAAAAAGTTATAATCTATAATTTGTATTAATTAAAAAAGTATCATGCTGAGTTATCGTGTAATTAGAATGTTAATTTTCCTTACGTGGCGGTTTGAAAATCCATTGAAAATTTTAGATCATAGACTAAAAAAAATCCTAATTAACCTCTTTAATAATAGTTTTTAACCTTACTTGATATGACATCATTTCAATTAAATACATCGAAATTGATGATTACGGGACACCTATCCCTTGTATATTAATAGAAAAATATTTAAAAAGTTATAACCTATAACTTGTATTAATTAAAAAAATGTCATGCTGAGTTGTCATGTAATTAGAATGTTAATTTTCCTTACGTGGCGGCTTGAGAATCAATTGAAAATTTTATTAGTCCAAAATTAAACTGATAGGGAATCCCTTATATATTAATTGAGAAACATCACAACATTGTTTTGTAGCCACGTGTCATCATGAGAATAAAATTCAAAATTCTTAGAGAAATAGATTGGTTCATTTTAACTTATATTATACTTTTTATTATACTAACTATTAAATTGATAAATAGCGTACAAAAGAATATTCTCACATTTTCCTTAAATAAAAGTTACAGAATTGCCTAATATGATTAACATATATATAACAATCAATGATTATGAATAATAAATATTTGATAATATTTTTTGTATCTTAACTCTTTTTTGTTTAATTTTATATTATTAAAAGATATTAAACAGCCACATTAATCATATAATAAAAAAACATATTATTTTCTTATATGATATATTTTGAATTTTTAAAACGACTATAAATTACTAAAAACGTTAAATGTCTCACACTAAAATTTTGTGATCAATGGTTTAACTTTTTTTTGGTAATAACAAGATACAAATGATCATAAATCATATGAATATGAAGTCTCATTTATTAGACATTCATATTATATATTAATATAGTTTAAAATTAAACTATATAACATAGAAAAATACTTAAATATGATAATTTCTAAATTTATATTGAAAAAGTATTGAAACCTTAATATTTTAATTTTGAAATTTGCATTAAAAAAATCGCACATTACAAATTTTATATTTATCATATGAGTATGAATTTTCAATAATAAATATTTATATTAAAATATACTATATATCTATGTTGATGTCATTGAAATTTAGTTATATACCATATAAAATAAATAAAATGATTGTTTTGATTTATTTATCCAAAAAGTATCGTAAATAAACAAGATTTATTGCTTTAACTTATGTCTTTACTCTAATTAATTATATACATAATACGTAAAAGAATACAAATAAATAATAATAGATATAAAATAACTTTTATATAACATTCATCTCGTGCAATTGCGCGGGTCTTAAGCTGGTGTTATATTATATAATATGTCTATTATGGACCATTTATTTATCAAATTGAAATTATTATATATTATTTTCCTAAATAAAACCTAGGGATTACTTAATGTGATTAAGATATATATGACAATTAATGATTTTAAATAATAAAGAATTGCTAACAATCTATATAATTTTCTATCATTTTTGTTTAATTAGTTATTATTAAAATAAATTACACAATTACATTAATCATATAATAAAAATTTAGATTTTTTTTTGTATATGTTGTATTTTGAATTTTTCAAAACTAGTATAAATGACTAAAACTGTAAAGTCTCACACAAACTTTTGTGATCAAAGTTTAAATTTTTTTCTATAAAGATATACAATGATTTTTATGTTAACATATATATATATTTCATATCGTTTAAATTAAACTATACATCATATGAAAATACATATTTATATTTTGATATCTGCGTTGAACATATATTGAAAAGTTAATATTTTAATTTTGAAATCTTCATTGTTTTTTTTACACGATTATAAATTATTGAAAACACTAAACATTCCACATTAAAAAAAATCGTTGGTGTAAAGTTTTGTTATAGAAATATGCAAATAATCATAAAATCATATGAGTAGAAACCTCATTTAATAAATATTCATATTAAAAGTATATTATATATCTATGTTGATATCATTTAAATTTAATTATATTTCATATTCGATAGATAAGATTGATTGTTTTGATTTATTTACCCTGAAATGATTGCGAATAAAAAAGAATAGTTGTTTGCTTTATATACGTACACCAGTTTATTACTTAATAGTAAATGGTTTCTTAGTTATTTAATACAGAATTATTATTTAATTATTTCATAATATGCAGAAAACATAAAATAAATAGTAAATATAAAATATTTATTCTGCACAAGGCGCAAATCTTAATCTAAGTATGTATCTCTTTAATAATTTTAAATCTTAAACATTTTCTAAATCTCAGGCCAAAAATATAACGAAATTAGAACAAACTCAAAAATAAATATTTATATCGAGCAATAACCAAAATAAAAAAGTGACACAACAATGAGAAACATATTGAAGATAAACATGATTGACATGTGGACGTAAACTTCTTATAACCATAGTTAACTTTTAAATTGTTAAATCATTATATAAAGCCGAGCTGACATACTTTTACTGTAACCAAATAGTAGGTCTGAAATTCTTCGGCCTAAACATTAGGTTCTTATTCGATAAGTAGTTTTTTGACCTAAAATATATTTAAAATTGGGATCAGCTCATCAGTAAACAAATTAAATAATTAAGAAAAATGTTTTAAAAAAATTGTTTAAGGACCAAAATATTAATTCGATCAAGAATATAAATTTTATTTTTCCATAAGATATTTCTTAAATAATTTTCATATAAATTCACCTGTCTTATCTTAGTTTATCAGTATTTTTGTATCTAATTCGATTTTTTTTTTGTATCAATCAAACGACAACGCGTCAAATATATACTTAGCGGTTATTATCTAATCAGTCATCCCTATATATAGGTCTGAGACTTATTATCCGAGATCCGGAATCGATCCGAGATCCGCTCCGGATCCGCTCCAAAAATAGGATATCCGGGGTGCCCGGATCCGAATCCGGATAGTAAAATCTTGGATCCGTGCAAACCTCCGGATCAAGATATCTTAATTTTTAAGTCCGGATATCCGGATCCGGATCCGTATTTTTAAAATACATTAAATTTTATATTTTATTAATATTTATATTTGATATATTAATATTTATACATGAATTAATCTTATAATATTATATTTTAGTTTTTACAATATTATAAACATATATAAATATATTTATAAATATTTAATTTTTGTATTATATTAAAAAAATTAGTGATTTTTTTTAAAAAATTATTTTTAATTATTTTGACGGATCCGGATCCGGATATCTACGGATAATAGAATATCGAGATGGATATCCGAAACCCGGATATCCGGAAACCACGAATCCGGATCCGGATATTAAATCCACGGATCCGACGGATCCGGATCCGGATACCCTAAATTTCCCGGATATCCGGATCCGTCATAGGGCTTCGGATATCCGGAAACCACGAATCCGGATCCGGATATTAAATCCACGGATCCGACGGATCCGGATCCGGATACCCTAAATTTCCCGGATATCCGGATCCGTCATAGGGCTACCTGTATATGTATTGTAACAACATACCAAAACAAAATTGTCATCTCAACGCTTATCTCTATGTTACTTCAATTTAATTAAAAGAACAAAAAAAATTACGATGCATGTTAATTTTGGACCCGGTAAACAACGAACGGCTACTATTGTCAGTCCTGATCTTCAAATATGTTCGTCAATGTTGTGTTGATAGTTCAAAACCCACCGATATTAGTTTTGTAGATAATAGCTATCGATACTAGATTTTTTTTATCAAAAGCTATCGATACTAGATAAATTTACGTTTCAAAGATAATAATTAGAACCAACAAGATCAATCAACAAGTATAATCCAACTCTTTATATCAAATTATCAATCACATCATACTTTATTTGGCTTGTAGCACGGAATCTAACATGGGTTGCTTTTTATACATAGAAATGAATGTAAAGTCTTATTGACCTACAAATGTGAGTATATTGTAATATTATGAATAACTTTGCTTTTGTCAGAAAGAAACTTTCGCTATTGCTATATACAGTACTTCATTTTTACTATATATTGACAACAAAAATTTGAACAAAAAAATATATATATTGACAACAAAACATATAAAGAACTATTCCAATTCTGACGTTTTTAACTTGACTTTGCTGACATTTTTTTTTTTTTTTTTTTTTTGTTAACCTGGGGTATTCCAGGCCCATGGAGAGACCCGGACTAATCCCCAAGGGGAGGTGCAGCCCACGGATAGACCTTCTCTCCGGGTATTCAAATGGGCCCTAAAGCATATGCTCATATCCGTGTTGGGTGACCAGGATAATTGTGACTTAGTTTCGCGCAGCAGGTGGATCGAACCTGAAACGTGTTGACGTTTCAGTCCCGTCTCTTTACCACTCGATCACAATCATCCGGTCTACTTTGCTGACATGTTATTACATATACAATTAAGAAAACTCTACAATTAATAAGATGAAACTTTATTTTATTGCTCCTATCAATTTCGAGATCTTGGTATCCCAAATAAACTTTTGTTTGCTGTAATTAGTGTACATTTTTTTTACAACGACAATGGTGGCCACGATTTAAGAGGAGCTACTAAAATCAATTAAACTAGTGGTCTCCACTAGATTTTATATTATAAACCAAAAATCACGGATTAACCTTTTATAATATCACTACCCCATCCACAAATTTTAAAAAGTATTAATAATCATAAAGCTGGGAATAAAACAAAATCAAATTTCTTTTAGTGTCTCTTTCATTATTTTCTACTCGTTTTGATACTTTAATACTTTGTACACATATCTGAAGTAAATTACAAACTGTTTTTCAGAAAAATAATTTGGCTGGTTATATGAGATTAATATATAGTGAAGATTAATTATGTATTTATTAGAATTAACTATTTAGTAGGGACGCTAGCTGCCAGACTGCAACATGGCCAAATTGCCAATTTGGTATGATAACGAGCCCACCATGTCTAACTTACCGTTTTGGATTTTCTTAGTTAGTGTCGAAGGCTCTGGGCCCATAAATAAGGCCCATACAAAGAGGACAAAAATTCTTAGAAATAGCCCACGTGTGGGACACTGACGTGATGCTCATCAGTTTTGACTAGGCCCGAACATTTTACCCAGATCCGAAAATCCAAACTAGAACCGATCTGAAATTCTGGTTTGGCTCGGCTATCAGTAAGGTCATTTTATTCTATTGGATCTTGTTGTCGAGGACTCATGGGTTTTGCTTCGGATCCGAGTCTGACCCGCGATTCATTCGAGTTTCTGAGACTAGAAAGTCACAATTGAGTTCCGAAAATGATGTGGCCTTAGATAGGTCGTGAACGAGATATGCTGAGAAACAATGTGGTCAGCGACAGAGAGATACTTGAGTTAGTATGGTTGCCGTCTCTAGAGGAGGAGATGTTGGTGCCGTTAAAATCACTGCAGATGATAATGGTGGCATAGAGAAAAATACAGAATTGGTCCTCAATGGATGAGATGAATTGGTGGTTCTGATTATCGCGTCATGATTATGTATTGTTTGAGTGTGTGATCTTGCGACTTTAGTGACAAAGAAAAAGCAGCAAAGAAGTGACGGAGTGAAAATAAGTTTGTATGTGGCGATGATTTTTTTCTTTTGAAGAGAAGAAGGAAATGATTTTAGTGTTTGTTATTATTTGGTTATCTTGGATTATTACTTGATTGATTTTAATTCATTTAATCAGTTTTGGTTATTGCTAGGTTAATGTTGGTTACTACTTGTTAGTTTTTGTTGGTTTTGTAATGGTTTGTACATAACATTTTGGATAAAAATGTGGGTAATAAGTTAAAATAAAATAAATCTAAAATCGATTCAAAAAATATAAATTACAGTCCGAAAATAACATAAACCCATTCAAAAACATGAATACAGATCCGAAATATACCTGAAATACTTTAAACCAATCCGATTCGATACATACCTAAAAATTTACAGGTTTTTTTTGTAGACCGAATAAACTCATATCCGAAAAGAACCGACACAAATGCGAACATAAACTTTTTAGAAATCGAAAAACAAAATATTTAGAAATCAAAAAATTCAGACTTTGATCGGAATCCGATGCAAAGACCCGAGACGTAGATCTGACGGTCAAGATATGTCTTTACTTCAGTTTGTCTAATCTCTTATATATTAATTGAGAAACATTACAACCTTTAAGTGTAGTCACGTGTCATCACCATATGAAATTCAGAATCCGTAGAAAATATGTTGGTCCAATTAAGTATATATTATATTTTTCATTAAACTAATCATAAAATTAATTAAAGTGTACAATTACTATTTTTTTTTTCCTTAAATAAAAGCTACGAAATTACCAAATATAACAATTAATGATTATAATAATAAAGATTTGATAACAATTTATATCCCATCCATTGTTTTTGTTTAATATTATATTATTAAAATAAACTAAAAAATCAAATTAGCTATAAAATTAAAGTATAGATTTTTTCGTATATGTTATATTTTGAATTTTTAAAAACGAAAAAATTACTAAAACGGTTAAAATTATTATGTTAAAAATTAATGATCAATTGTTAACCAACCCCTATATATTAATAGAGAAACATTTAAAAAGTTTAGAACATGTAGTTTGTACTAATTAAAAAAATGTCATGCTAAGTTGTCACGTAACTAGAATGTTAATTTGTTTACGTGGCGGCTTGAAAATCAATTGAGAATTTTGTTAATCCAAAATTAAATTGCTAGAGATTGTTATATTATATAGTATGTCCATTATGGACCTTTCATGTAGCAAATTGAAATTTATTATATATCATTTCCTTAAATAAAACCTACAAAATTACCTAATGTAATTATGATATATACAGTAATTAATGATTTTAAATAATGAAGATTTGCTAATAATCTGTATACTTTCTATCATTTTTGTTTAATTTTATATTATTAAAATAAATTACACAATTACATTAATCATATATTAAAATTTTAGATTTTTTTTTATATATTGTATTTTGAATTTTTCAAAACGAGTATAAATTACTAAAACTATTAAAGTTCTCACATAAATTTTTGTGATCAATGTTTAATTTTTTTTATAATAAGATACAATGATAATAAAATCATATTACCAAATAATTTTATTTTAATTGATGTTTATGTTAATATATATATATATACTTTATGTCGTTTAAATTTAATTATATATCATATACGATAGATAAGATTGACTGTTTTGATTTATTTATTCTAAAATGATTGCGAATAAACAAGAGCGGTAATTTGATTTATATATGCAAGCCAATTTATTACATAATAGTAACTGATTTCTTAGTTATTTAATATATACTTATTATTTTATTATTTCATAATATGCACAAAAATATAAAATAAGTAATAAATATAAAATATTTATTCTGCACAAGGCGCAGATCTTAACCTAAGTATGTATCTCTTTAATAATTTTGATTCTTAAACATTTTCTAAATCTCAGGCCAAAATAAAAGAAAGAAATGAGAATAAACTCAAAAATTAATATTTATATCGAGCAAATAACCAAAATGACACAAAAATGAGAAAAATATCGAAGATAGATAGGATTGACATGTGAACGTAAACTTCTCATAACCATAATTAACTTTTAAATTGCTAAATCATGATATAAAACCGAGCTAACATAGTTTCATTGTAACCAAATAGTAGGCATGAGATTCTTCAGCCTAAACGTTAGGTCTTTATGTGATAAATAATTTTTTGACTTAAATTTTTTTTTAAAATGGAACCAGTTCATTAGTAAACAAATTATGTAGCTAACAAATTTTGACCTAAACAAATTATGTAGCTAACAAAATTTTTTTTAAAAAAATTGTTTAAGGACCAAAAATATTAATTCGATCAATAATATTAAATTTATTTTCCATATAATATTTCTTAAATAATTTTCATATAAATTTACCCCGGCGCCGTTCTTTTATCCTAGTCTTCTATATGAAACTGCACCTAACGGCTATCCAATTAAGAATCTAGCACATTAACAAGTATAAGCCCAACAAAGAGATACAAGCCCATTAAGAGCATCTCCGCTATCAATATCGTCGACGACGATTTCGAACGGTCGCTCGCCTAGAATCAACCTCCGAGCTCGACTTTCCAAGGGAATCCGTCATCTCCGGCGAGAATCTGATAACTGGTAAGTCGATTCAATTCGAATGAAGCCTTATCTTCTCACTTGAGAACACGAACTGACACTTTTAATAGTTTTAATCGAATCGATTCTTCTTTCAGGAGCCGTCGCTCGTAGGATGATCGATAGAGAATGCTATTTGCTCGTCTGTCTTATCGTATTCATGAATTTTGTTCCTTGCTATAGCCATGAAAGGTTGTTAGTGTTCTTAGAATTACTTTTTAGTTCCTTATTGGTACAATAGAAATGATGTTAAACTTTTTTTTAAAGGTTTGATGGAAAAACTTTATATGCTGGGAAGGAACTATGGAAGGAGACTCTGCCATTTCAATCTGGTTCTCGAGTTTACAGATTAGAAGGGCTTAAATCAAATTCTTGGTATGAAGTCAAGATCTCGTACCCAGCTTCTGTATGTAACAATCTTGTTTCTTGCTTTTTGGAAGTTTTTTTTTTCTGTGATTGTTGAAAGTCTCATCTTTTGTTAAATGGTTAAAAGATCCCGGCTCTGTTCTCTCTGCAACTATTGAGGGACGGTGAAGTGGGTTTGAAGCTTAACCAGATGAGGAGATTACTCAACACTGAGAAGTTGATCTTCAAGTCCGAAAGTTTTGAAAACAAGGTATTTATTTGTAAGCATCTTCAGTCAATGTGTTGTTTAACTTGTGAAGAAGCATGACTCCAAGTCCTTCTGATGTAGGAGGGATTGTATGTTTTGGTGACGGTTGAACCTGAAGGAATCGTAGCTATACCTAATTTCAAAGAACGGTCTTTCATCATTTACAATATAGGCAAGTTTTTTTTTTTACTTACTCTCTCATCAATCTTCTTCTTTATTACAACGTGAAAGCTTGTAGTGAGTTAGGTGCTTCGTTCTCTCATGGTGACAGTTTGTGAAGAACAGCTACTAGGAATCGCATACTCATGCTGGTCAGTGGTGGTTTTAATAGTATTGTGTCTGGTGGTTGCGCTGGTTCTTCCCCGGTTTCTCCCATCTCATCTTCTATTCAAAGATGGAGATCGTGACCGTTAATAATATCAAGGGGTAGCGTACGGTTTAATATCTTCTTTCTCTTTACATATATGTTTTGTTACCTCTGATAGCTTCTCGATGCTTATTCATCCAACTCGGTTTGGATTCAGTTGTATTATATTGGATATGAGTTAGGTGTTTTGGATAATTTGACTCTTTGAATAATTCGACATGTTATTTGAGTAATTTTATGAAATTCTGTTTATCCAGCTTGTCTGTATAGTCTATGGAGTATGTCTTAGAGAGTTGCGACAGCTAGATGCCAAACAACGTCAAAGGATTTAAAAATCTAAGGCTACACTATTGAGAAAAACGTATATAAATAAAAATCATAGGATACCAATATGCTCAAAAGGTAACAGCAAGAACTAGGGTTTCTGAATAATAACTTTATTTCTTGATAATGTTCTCTGACACAACGTTCCTTATTTAAAGGGCTCAGCTGAAGGATCTAGAGACTATACAGCTGTGTTTCTAAAACTAGCAACAAGACAAAAGAGCATATCGATTACACAGCTGTAATGGTTGCTTTCCCGTACTAGAGGAAACGCAGACTTGAACTCTGTTTTGAACCGTTGAAGCTCTGTCCTGATGTTGACTCCTTTGACTCTCTTTAATGGGCTTTTGAGATATCTGAAGTTGTGGCTGGGCTGGACTTATCTGGGCCACGCTAATATCCCCCCGCAAACTCGTGGTGGGGTAAGCTTCAACACCGAGTTTGGAGCGTAAAAAGTAGAATGTAGCTTTTGGCAATGACTTGGTAAAGACGTCTGCTGTCTGAGATGCTGCAAGAATGTGATGTACCACCAAAGCACCTTTTGCTACTTGTTCTCGCGCAAAATGATAGTGAATAGCGAAGTGTTTAGACTTCTTATGAAGAACTGGGTTTGCCGTTAGGTGAACAGCAGACAGATTGTCACAGAAGACTGCCGCAAGCTTTGTTGGAGAGTAGCCCAGCTCCTGAAGAAGATCCGCTATCCAGGAGAGCTCAGCCGCTCTGTCAGACAAGCATATGTACTCTGCTTCAGTCGAAGATCTTGAGACTGAATCTTGACGTTTGGCGGACCAGGAAATGAGG
>NC_027754.1:22495201-22495695 GCF_000695525.1 Brassica oleracea var. oleracea
AGCGTTCTTGACATCGAGTTGCCTTATCTTCCACTTATTGACAGTTGTTGTATGTAGAACAAGCCTCACAGTTGCCGTTATAACCACCGGACTATATGTTTCAAGAAAATCTATTCCTTCTTCCTGTTCATTTCCTTTAGCAACCAACCTTGATCTCAGCCTCCCAACCGTTCCATCTTCATTTAGTTTTATCTTGTGAACCCATCTGCAACCCAAGACATGTGCATCAGCTGGACGTGGAACTAAGCTCCAAGTCTTTGTTTCTGCGCATGTATCAACTTCTTCTACCATAGACTCATTCCATCCGGGATGTTGTAATGCTTCAGCTATTGATTTGGGTTCTCTTGGACTGCTTTTGACTGTGTGAAGAACATAACGAGGGTTAGGCTTCCTAATGCCGTCCTTTCCTCTGGTAACCATTTGGTGGACATTCTCTTCTAGTTGTTGCTGTTGAACTGCTGCAGGTTCTTGTTGTTGAACTGCTGCGGGTTGTT
>NC_027754.1:22496808-22504638 GCF_000695525.1 Brassica oleracea var. oleracea
ACTTTGAAAGGATTTGAATATTGTAAACACATTTGATTTGAGCTTTATTAGATAGAACCAAGCAAACCGAGAAAAATTGTCAATAAATATGACATAATATCTGAAACCTTGAACAGAGGTTACAGGAGCAGGACCCCATACATCACAATGAATCCTTTCAAGTGGTCTTTTAGACTCAAAAACTGAACTAGAAAAGGGAAGCTTGCTAGTCTTTCCTAACTGACATGACTCACACATAGTCTTCAAGACTTTATTGACTGAAATAGCTTTAGTTGTAGATAGAAACTGTAGAACTTGCTGATGAGGATGCCCCAGTCTCTTGTGCCAAACCAAATTTGTTGCACTCTGCTGTCTTGATGAGTAGAACGCAAGAAATTGAGGATTCTCTAACCGATACAAGCCCTCATGTTTGCTTCCTCGAGTGAGAAGCTGCCTGCTCTGTTTGTCCTTAATTACCACAGTTCGTGAATCAAAAGTGAATTCACATGGATAATCATCAGTTAATTTGGAGACTGAGAGCAAAGATTTTGTGATTGAAGGACATACTAACACATCATTGAGCGGTACAGTACCTGACAGAGTCGGAAGAGCAATGGATCCAACATGTGTGATTGGTAGGAAGTCGCTGTTGCCTACAATCACAGCGTCAGTGCCAGAGTATGGCTGAGCACTCTGTAAGTGTTGAGTAGAGCTCGTGATGTGATGAGTAGCGGCTGTGTCAGGATATCAATCATTTCCTCCATAGTCTGCTTCTTCTGCACTTCTCATGATCATGTTAGCTTGAGGAAACTCAGTTTGTTGAAAGTGTTGATCAAATCGACGGTAACACTTGTAAGCTGAGTGACCGAACTTTCCACAGATCTGACAAGTAGGACGAGATGTGTTTTGTGAACCTCCACAACCACTGCTTTGTCCAAACTGTTGATAGAAGCCTCTGCCTTGTGTTGAATAGCCACGACCTCTATATCCTCCTCTAGACCGACCTCTACCACGACCAGAATAGCCACCTCTATCAGTGTAGAAAGCTTGGTGAGGAGTAACTTCTGTGGATGCAGAATAAGTTTGAAGTTTGTCTTCATATGAGACCAGTTTAGACATGACTTCATCAAGCGTAGGAGCAGGAATAGAGTCCATCGAGTTCTCAATCACCACACTGATGGCTTCATAGTCTCGATCTAGACCATGGAGCATGCCAAAAATCTTCTCACTTTCAGGAATAGCCGCTCCAATAGAGTCAAGTTGATCACACAAGGTCTTAATCTCAGACACATACGGAGACATTGTCTTGCTACCTTTAGAAGTAGTTTGAATCTTCCTTTGTAGAGCTAACTTCCTGGTTGCTGAGACTCTATTATACTTCTGTCCTAGAGAGAACCATACCTCTTGAGACGTATGAAGTCCATAGACTGAGCGGAGCGCATTTTCAGAAAGAGTGCCGTAGATCCAGGCCATGATAAGTTGGTCTTTTTGAACCCATCGAACGAACTCCGGATTTGCGGCTTCGACAGCTTGGTCTTCAGTACGGACGGTTATGGTTTGCGCAGGGCGAGGTTGAGGTCCAGTAACGTAGCCGAGAAGCATCTGAGAAGAGAGAAATTGTTCAAACTGCAGCTTCCAGATGAGATAGTTGTCATCTTTGAGCTTAAGGGTGACACACTGAGTGATTGTCAAGTTTGACGCGGACTGAGGGTCTTGATTACCGTCCATGGCGAAAAAAAAACTCCAAGATCTACTCTCTGTGCTCTGATACCATGAAGGTAACAACAAGAACTAGGGTTTCTGAATAATAACTTTATTTCTTGATAATGTTCTCTGATACAACGTTCCTTATTTAAAGGGCTCAGCTGAAGGATCTAGAGACTATACAGCTGTGTTTCTAAAACTAGCAACAAGACAAAAGAGCATATCAATTACACAGCTGTAATGGTTGCTTTCCCGTACTAGAGGAAACGCAGACTTGAACTCTGTTTTGAACCGTTGAAGCTCTGTCCTGATGTTGACTCCTTTGACTCTCTTTAATGGGCTTTTGAGATATCTGAAGTTGTGGCTGTGCTGGACTTATTTGGGCCACACTAATATGTTGTTCAGCAACAGTTGGAATAAAAGTAATTTATGGATAACTTGAATGTTACTCAAACAAACGCAAATGGATATAAAGTTACTTAAAAGCTAAGTTTTGATTTTTAAGAAAAAAATATAATCACTATAATATGTAGATTTTTTAAAATTTAAATATTTAAAATTAGATAACTATTTGAGAAATGTCATTTTAAAATTAGATTGAATAATTTATGAAATATCATTTTTTAGTTTTATTGCATGTGTAAGAGTGTAAAAAACTTGAAATATATAAATTATTAATGCAATTATAATTTGTACTAAATAAAATTTGTAAACAAAAATATTTTTCCCTTATAATATACAAATAAAAATATAGATATTTTAAATTTGATAAAAAAAACAATAAAAGCACAGTAGTAAGTAAGACTATATTATGTCTGCACGAAAACAGTTCAATTCCCAGCGGTTTATGCTACAAATTAAAGTTTGCGTCTGAAAGTTTAAACAAATTCTTAGTTCATGTATGATTTTGTATTTATGATTTGTTAAGGTATAAAAAGGCTCTTTTCAAAAAAGAAAAAAAAAAGTATAAAAAGGCACGGTACTAAATGTTGGGATCGAAAAATGCATTTTTCGACGGGATGAGTCAGCTCTACTGGTTAGAGCTTTGGGGGCCAATTGTCATGCTTCCGGGTTCGACGCCAGCCGAAGGCGAACTGCTCATCCATGTCACGAAGCGGATACTGGGCCTTCGGGCTCAGGACATACCCTCCCGGGTGAAGCCGGTCCGCTGCCTGACCGGACCCAGGGATGACCCGCGAATCGGGAAACCTTGGATTACCAAAAAAAAAAAAAAAAAAGCATTTTTCGCCTCCAAAGATAAGGTCCCCATGCCATTCAACTTTATATATTTTTTTCATGCTTTACGTTAAGACAAGGGATCCATAAACCTTAACCAAAGTGGTTTGGGGTGAAAGCTTGACACCACACCATCTAAAATATATAAATGGAGATACGAAATTCAACCACCGTTTGAATGATTTGGCTATATTCATGAGACCAAATATTCTTATGTAATTTGAGATTTTTAATAAATAAATCTAATTTAGTTAGTTTATTATACATATTTTTTTACAATGATTTAGATGTGAAAAAGACACTATAGCCAGGGCCCAGGAAAGTCATTTCTCAACTTTAATATAGTTTAGTAGGGTCGATGGTACTGCTCACAAGGCTTATCCATTTCAGTTGCTATCCAACATTCCCCAAGATTAAAAAGTAGTATGTAAGTACAACATTGTGTATCGTTAGCCCTTTTATTTTTTTATCAACTGTTAGCCCTTTTATAATAGAAAAAAACAATTGTGTATTATCTTTAGGGTGTTAGATAAATTTGAAGGAAAAAAAGATTATACTACCATTGTACGTAATTAATAAAACAAATTAAGATACATGGAAACATAAGTTATTTCTTGGTAAGTTTACAGAGTTGATAATTTGCTTTAATCGACACGAGGGAACACATACTCTGTTCTGTAATTACAGCGCTAATAACATAAACTAGTAAATAGTATATTGATTTGAGCGGGACCCATTCTTATGAGAGCGAAGAGGAACCAACTCTGTTTCTCTCTCTCTCTGGCTAAACAATTCATGAATCGATAATAATCACGCATCATAACCAACTTCTTCTTCAGCATCATCATCAATGTACAATTTCCATTAACCTCATCTTCCTGGCCTATCTTTCAAAAGTTTACAACCCATTTCCCCCTAACTTCTTTCTAATTTTCTGTTACTTTTTTTTCCCGGGAAATTTTATCTCTTCTTTTTTGTTTCTCTGTCATGATCATTACTTGTTAGGTTTCGTTGGCGCCGATCTCGTTCGTTTTCCCTTTTTCTTTCCTTCTCCCCATCGCAGACCTAAGTAAACCCTAGAATCTCGTCTTCACTTTTACTAAGGTTTTAATCATCCAAAAACTATGTCTAGGGTTTACTGGGTCAAGTTTTAGAATCGCTCCTTGTCTTCTCTAATCATATGGCGTACTCGTACTCTCCTTTTGGTGATACAACCTTCACCAAGGTCTTCGTTGGTGGCCTTGCCTGGGAGACTCAGAGCGAGACTCTTCTTCGCCATTTCGAACCCTATGGTGAGATCCTTGAGGCGGTCGTTATTTACGACAAGAGCACTGGTCGATCCAAAGGTTACGGCTTTGTGAGTCTTCTATCTTATTTCCTCATCTTATTCATCAACTTGGTTTATTGCTGCTTCCATGGTTTGCTTAGAATGATTCGTTAGGCTTAGGATCCTAAATGCTGTTTTTGCTGAAACCCTCACTGGCCATATTTGCTACCTTTTTTGAGTATTCTAATCAGAGGAGTAGTGATTTTCATCTGGTTAACTTATATACCTGTTAGTTTATTATATTCATGGTTGTTGAATGACTCAGTGCTCTGTTTTTTGATTTGTATGGAGGATTTTTTTAGGTGACTTTCCGAGATCCAGAGGCTGCTAGGAGAGCATGTGTTGACCCAGCACCTATTATAGATGGCAGACGTGCAAATTGTAATCTAGCTTCCCTTGGCAGACCTCGCCTTCCCATGCAATATTCTGTGATACCTGGTCAGTCTTGCTTCACTATTCATTTATTTTATTTCCCTTGCATAAATTCCTGAGACCTTTATATTACTTTTTTGTTCGTTAGGACGGATGAGACCTGCTTCCCCATATGTTGGAAGACATCCGTATCAGCAACCACCTGCTTATAGCTACCAGCAAGGAGTTATGTACCCTTATGGGTGAGTTATGCTATTCTGAGTGTTACAGAATCACCTAGCTACTGTACATATATGCTGTAAAGAGATAATCAGTTGTAATGTATGCTTACCTGCTAGTCCATTTCACAAAGGTGAAACATTTTGTTCAGTCGCTTTGATCAAGTGGGATTTACCAATCATAGCATGGGCTACGGGTTTATAGTTACCTTCTGCCACATTGGATAGCACTGGGATGTGGCATGTTGTGTTGGTAATACAAAAAATAGTTCCAGCAGTGGATATGTTTCAGAGCTCAGTTTGTTTTGGACAGGCAAGGTCATGGAATGTATCTGGACTTTGAAAAGGCCAAAATGATCTCAAGTTCAGGAGTGAACATTTGGGAATGGACATATAGGCTTATTTTCTCCTAGTTTTGTATAATTTCTTTTCTTTGTGCAATTTAATTTAGCCATTTGTTTTATAACCACTACCCTTCTTTATATTCTCTTTTGAATGTCTAGCAAAGACTTTACTTCGTCTGTTTCTAATTTTTATGTTTCCGTGTTCTCTCAGGGCTACACCATATGGACCTGAGTACATTTATTCTCAGTCTCATGTGAGCTTCTGAAATTGTTACAGTCTCTTATTGGTTTACTTAGGCATTCAAAACTATTTTGACTTTGGTTATATAACTCGTCTTCTCTTCATGGTTATTAAAGGGCTTGTATGGTCCTTACATTGGGCAACAACAGTACCTTCAGGTTTATGGAGTACCTGGGGCTGTTAACTCACCTGGCTACCAATACGGGCAATTGAGTCAAAACATCCCCGCTGGTCACAATTATACAGCGGTACAGGGCTATTCAGTTCCAGGAAGTCATATTCAATCTCCCTACCCTTCAGTTATAGCAGGTCCTTCCCCAACACAATCCCATATCATTGTTCAGACTCCTCAACATATGCAAAGAAGCGGTTCTGATCAAACAACAGGGTGAAAACTATACATAAAAGAATCGTAATCTGATTCTTTTGAACTAGTCTTGCTACTAGACACTTTCTAAGGCACAGGACTGCTGATAAGAAGATTGCTACTTGTGTAGCTTTCTACGCCCTCTTGAGTCGAGTCCTCTGCATTGTAAATAAAATTAATGTCTACTGAGCTTACTTACTTGTTGTCTCTGCATATATATTTAGCTCCAGGGGCTGGCTCTTGTCTTTCCATATCTGTACAGAACAGTTCCTAGACTGAGAAATTGTTATTTCAGAAATCATTCCTTTATTGTTACCATTTTTTGCTGAATTTCCTCTGTTTTTCTCCCTTCATTTTTCCTTGTTAAAATCACTTCGTGTTTACTACACGCTAAACTTGTTTGGGAGATGAAAGACTAGAGTTAGTTAAACCCATCATCACATAAACCATTTTTATCTAGTCACACGTTACAAGAGAAACCTTTTGTTTTGAGTTAACATTGTTTTTCCCTCTCTCAAGGTAATTACACTTCATCTTTGGACACATCAAATCTTACAAGCATCAACAAAAAACTTAACATCCATGCATCCACATCACTTTGGATTTTACTGTATTGTTTCATAAAATATAATTGATCGAAACGGATTTTACTGGGGATATTTAAATGGCAAGGTATGTATCAAGTTAATGGCAAAGTAATGAAGTTTGGATACCAGACAAAACTGAATCTGAAGATCCAAGTTTGTAGAATCCTCGTAATATTTTATGTTTCCATTTTCCATTTTCCTACCACTACCTCTTTTTCTTTTTCTTGTTTGTCAACCCCATTCCTTTTCAACACCAGATTTTTTATAAACATCATTTTTTTCCTACGTTTGCAAGCCTTCTTTGGACTTTGGAGCAAAACACACATTAGAAAATGACTTAATTTTCTTGAGAAGTTGCATATTTTTAGAATCCAGATCTGAGGCTTAATACATCATTTATCTCAAATTTTAGTGATACAGTGCTACTACCTTTCATTACAAATTCTTTAGAATGATTGGCATAGATTTTCTTAAGAAAATTTGAGTGATTTTAATTAAAAAATAGATGATTATTTTGTTAGTAGATTTTAAAACTATTTTTCTTATGTAACATAAATTTTAAAATATTTTAATTATATACACTCTCTAAGAATACTATTTTTCAAAAAGAAGAATAAGACAAAATAAAACATTTGGGCCTCATTAACTTTTTAAAAAGCCCAAAAAGTTACAAAAAAAGTCGGCACGTGTTAACTCAGGTGACAGGTGATGGCTCCAATGGTGGCTGTTATCCACGTGTAACAAAAGCAAAAGAAGGCCCCCCATCATCCTCTTCGCATTTGGCCTTCCCCTAACAAAAATTCCGTCTTTGCTTGCACCAAACAAATCTCTCCTCCTAAACTGTAAACTCTCTCTCATTATTTACAGGGTCTTTTTAATCGTAAGTTTTTCCGATATATTCTCGTTTTCAGTTGCCATGTTGCTTAATTTCTGATACCTATGGGAGCTTCTAAGTTTTCAATCGCAAAATAGAAAAAAAGTAAAGGATCGGTTCTGGAAATAGAGAGTAGAGATGGTTTCGTCTTTGGATTTGAGTAGAAATAAAAAAAAACAAATGTTGCGAATTCCTTGAACTACCACTTTGTAAACAATGAGTAACTAGTTTCATGCATGACTTGACTTGTGTGATTATATGCTATTTTCTGGGTAGAATCTGGTGGTTTCGTGAAGTGCACAACACAATGCCGCAGATGTATTAGCTTTCTCTGAACTTTAGGGTTCGGTTACCTTTTCTCTTTATTGATGAAGATATAAAACATGATTAGAGATTGTTCAAAGAATAGGGAGGGACCCAAATAGTGGATCTTAAAAAAAGCTAGGACTTAATTAATCTGTCAATTTTTGAGATTTTCCATATTTATTTCCCCTTGGCATGTCTTTATACTTTCTATTCATTTGTAATATTGCAGGTTTCACTTACAGAGTCATTTTGCTGGATTCAAAACAAACAACTCA
>NC_027754.1:22505099-22516466 GCF_000695525.1 Brassica oleracea var. oleracea
AGGGGGGGGAACATGAGTCTGTGCAGCGACGGCTTATCAAGCGACCCGTACTTCTTGGTTAATTTCATCATGAGCCATTATCTAGGCCCTGATGTCTTTTCAGATATCCCAAGATGCTCTGTTTCTCAAAGATTATCCAAACGCTTGCCTCCTTACACCCCCAAGCAAATCGGATCCTCCTCTCTAACCGTTGCTCAGCTACAGAACTTGTACTATTATGTACTCAGAAACGCCAGCTCCTCCCTCCTCCTTCATCCGGATATGGTTCTTATGTATCTCAAGGGTTATCTACCTATGGAACCTAGTGGAGAGCTTCGTCAGTTCACTCATTATTTCCCCACGAGTCTTCACCCGCAGAAAAGGTATTCCCCGAGTCTCGAGATTGTCAAGGGCATTGTTGTTATTGATGATCCTGTTGTAGCGTTTATAAGCAAGGACGAGCTTCAGAGATTCAGATGCTTGTCACGTGTGGACGACTTGAAAATAGACAGGGTCGTGTCTTTGTCTCCTCGACCTGTGAAGATGCTGGATGAAAGACGAGGAGCCGAGAAGGAGTGTTTAAGTAATGGGGAAGTGACATCAAATGGACTTGTCAGTGACCAAGAACTTCAAGACACTAGCAAAAGAAAGAGAGTGGAGAAAGAAGTTGCTGTTTGTGTAAACAGTGATCAAATCCCGGAAAGACTTTCAGGAGATATACCACAAAGAAAGGGAACGGAGCAGGAGGAAGCGATGTCCAATGGACTTGTCACTAACCAAGACTGTAACTCATCTGCACAGCCTCCAGAAACATGCAAGAGGAAGAAAGATGAAGAAGAAGCAGTTTCTGCTCATGCTTCTTGTGGTGTCATCAGCAAGACACCAGAAAGATTTCGAGAGACTTACAAGAGAAGACGGTTCAAAAACTCATCAACAAAAGAGAAAAACAAGAATGGAGAATCTCTTGTGGAAAGAGACAAAACAGATCCGCCACTTGTAATTGTTCCTCCTGAGATGAAGGAATGTGATGCAGAACCAACGGTTGTAACTAAAGGAACAGCAAGTAGAGGAACATCCATTGGTGTTGTCGACATTGGCGTCAACAAAGTTGCTTACTTTTTCCAGGTGGCTCTGCCCGGTGTCAGCAAAGACAACGGTATTTATATTCATCTCTGCTACCTGTTTCCATAGTTCTCATTGTGATTAACACATGGTGTCTTTGTGCAGATAAGTTCAGCTGTGAGATTAAATCAGATGGAAAGGTTATACTTGAGGGATCAACCACAACAGGACAGAAGACGATAGAGAGGCATTCTCGTGTTTTCAAGATGAATAGCCAGAAGCTGTGTCCTCCTGGACCGTTCAAGCTGTCCTTTAGCCTCCCAGGACTAGTCGATCCAAGGTTTGTCTCTCCTAACTTCAGATCAGATGGTATCTTCGAGGCTGTCGTCATCAGACAGAAAGACACTATCTAAACCAGAGGTTCCTTCAAGCTAAGTAACACTAGGATCTCTGTAAATCTTTTTGTTAATGGGATATAGAAGCTAGGCCCAATCAAAAGCAGACATATCTCTCATTTTTTTGGACATGAAGCTGTTGCTTTTGCTAACCAGACCCCTCTTCCCACTATTGATCCCACAATGTTTTCATGTTACTCTCACCGAAGCACTAGGGTTGTTACTAATTAACTGTTAACCTGTGAATAAAACCAAACCAAATGGCTAAGGATGATGCTGGAAGATACATAATTGCTTCAGACATGACAGCTAGTGTTTGTTATTCTTATAGAACTTATTATTGCCAATAGTTGTTACAATAGTTCTATTCAATAATCAAAAGAGAAAACAATTCAAATTACAGTTTCATGATATAACATTCATATTTGATATGATCAAATGAAGATAAAAATAAGAGTGATCTCATCACTTAGTTTTGGTGGGGAAAGAAGCCATCTTGTTGATTCCACAGAGACCCTCTGGTTTACCAGTGTTCCTCTTCATCCTAATGTAACCTTTCTCTCCCCACTTTGGTCCCCAAGAATTCTTCACAATGATATAATCTGAACCCTTGCTTGATCCGTACCCAACCGCAGCCACACCATGGTCCAAATCCACCCCGCACCGCCCATCAAAAACACCCTTCACATACCAAAACACAGTCAAGAATCTGTTGTTCAATCATTTTCTTGATCATGGATTTAGTAATGTGTACTTACGCCGCTGTAGAACTGGAACTCTCTACCAGAAGCATCAATGGCGACACTGAGAGGCTGATGAGCCAATGCCTTCAAGAAACTCTTCTCGTCATTGGTAGGTACATCTTGGTGACCATTGATAGTCACCATTTCAGATTCATCTTTTTGCGTCTCGCAAGTTCCTTCTTCCATGGAGTAAGGATAATCCTCTTCTTTGCGAAGACCTCCGTTCTTGACAATGTAGTCAAAAGCATAGTCCATGAGACCACCGTTGCAGCCATTGTTGTAGGTTGTGTCACAGTCTATGAGTTCTTGTTCGGACAATGTTGTCAAGTTTCCTGTCACAATCTTGTTTATACCTTCCACTGCAGCTACTGTCGAAAATGCCCAACAACTCCCTACAAACATTAAAAAATGAAATGAGGAACTGGAAAGGACTATGGTCATTGTGTCAGAGATCTATAGTTCGAGTGACCGATGGAACGAAACTGATATTACATGATGTAGTTTCGGGCCAGGACGGTTATCGACCCTGAACCTCCTGGTATTAAAAAAAAAAACGAGACTTTATAACACATAATTAAGAGTCCAAGATTTGAGATTACCGCAAGAGCCCTGGTTCTTGACATAGCTAACGGCTCCTTTCTTTCTCCAGTCAACAGATTTAGGCAAAGCCTCAACGTCCTTATAAGCGAACTCTTTGTAAGATCTTTCATCATCATCGCGTCTCACTATATCAGTCTTGAGACCCAAGTACTTGTTCTTGAATTCTTCGTGGCTCAAATCCGCAAACTCGTTCAGACCAAGCCAATAGCTTTTCGCTTTCTTGTTAGTCTCATCGATGTGCTTCAGATTATCCTTGAAAACTTCGAACCTACGAAACTTCTCTTCAACGGTTTCGTAAGCTTTCTCGAAGTTGGAGAGCCAGTTTTCGAAGAGTTCGATGAGTTTGTCATGAGATTCTAAATCCTCAGGGGCATATCCAATGATGGAGAAATCGTGGGAAGCAGCGAAAGAGAGGGATAGTGATGCAGCGGTTAAGGCAAGAAGTAAACAGAGGATTCTTGTAGCCATTTAATTCAATGTTAGTTTAATAGTTGATAGAGTTGTAAGAGAAGGGCTAGTTTATATAGGCTCAAGTTTTTGATAGAGGTCGATCTCTTTGCTTTAGAGTGAAGTTGTCTGAATCTGAATTCTGAATCTTGTATAAAGTCCGTATCTTTAAGCTTGGTTTTGTCTTCCCTGAGGTTACTTTCACTCCAAGTAATAATTGTATATGTTTCTTTAGAACCCTCTAGTTCAGCCAGAAGCTCCTACTTAGACTCATACTAGGCCCCACATATCTGGATCACAATCACTAACCCTCTTTCCTGAAGCTATCTCAAATTCATAGGACATTAGATTACATACAGTGAAGTGTTTTTGTAAGATATTATCCTGTAAAGAACAAAGTTTTGACCTGTCATTCCAACAAGGTATCTGATAAGTGATAACAAAGTCAGGAGGATCAGATGATCTTCGTACCCAAAACTTCTTTTATTTTGATGACCACTAACCAGTATAAAGTAAATAAGCATCATATTGTTCATAAAACAAGAATCATGTAAAAGTTCAATATGAAAACTCACTGGTTATATCTTTACAAGGACATCTACTTGTATAAACGATGGGGACACAATAATAAGCATCATATTTTTTTCATAAACACATGAATCATGTAAAAGTTCAATTTTAAAACTCATTGGTTTTATATTTTTACAAGGACATCTACTTGTTTAACGATCAGCATTTACGCTGCGGTTTGTGTGATCTCGTGGATCTTTGTTTACATGAAAGTCCCGGAGACTAGAGGTATGCCTTTGGAGGTTATCACATTCTACTTTTCCTTTGGAGCTCAAGCTCAAGCTCAAGCTTCTTCTCCTTCCAAGGATATATATAATCTCTCTGTACCTGAAAGATTTTCTTCATCTCCTGAGCTTACCTCTATTTGGTTTCTCTTTTTTATTCCTTTGTTTTGTTATCTAAATTAATCAAATAATTACTCAGTTTTTCTCTCTTGCTTCGGCATATTTTAGATTCAAGCTCTTTATCTCTCCATGGAAAAACAAATGGGATCCCAAAACAAATACAAAAACATAGATTTAGGGTAATATCTCCAGTTTCTTAGGACGCAAGTTTGATTCTCAAGGCTTTATATTTACAAAACTTAGGGCTAACTTTTTTACTTAGATTGTGTTTGCTTCATGCTCAGCTCGAATCCTGAAAGGAACACCTTGCTTTCGGTACACATTGTTCTGAGCCAGGTCTTGATCAATATCGCTAACCGTAGTTTCAAATGGATGACTGGCTAGGATTCATCCGACTGTATCACTATCAGGATCAATATTTGGCGGTATTAAGTCTCATTCTCTGAGGAAAACCGTTGGTTCTCTTCCATTGGTAAGCTCTAGACCTTCTTCTCTGATGAACCATTTGTTCCTTCTCTGTAAGTGTGACCGGAAGCCGATAAACTTTTCCGCACATCTCAACCGTAGAGCTTCTTTTACCAACTTAAACAAAATGGTTGTTGAATGGGTCTTCGTGTTTAAAGAGCCTTTTAGATGATAAAGAAAATGAAAAAAACATCATGAGAGGTTAAACCAGAAGCAAAGCACATTCATCTAATTAAAATTTTGGTACTTTTAGACTGAGTTAAAAACAAGATGAAAGACTGTTGGACAGTTTCATATATACCTCTTCCCTCACCAGATCTCAGCGGACCTTCTGTCACAACCTACCTAATTATATATATATATATTGATTATACATTCAAACCATGGGGATCCGTGGCGCAATGGTAGCGCGTCTGACTCCAGATCAGAAGGTTGTGTGTTCGATTCACGTCGGGTTCAAAATCCCGAAAGTATTCGGCAATCACTAATTTTTTTTATTTTTGTGGCCACTTGGTCGCGAGGTTAGGTCGTTAGAGCATGATTAAACCGGACTCTTAATTTGGGGTTTTTAATTCATGATTTGACATTTTTTTGTTTTTTATTTTTTTTTTATACTTTTCGGCTAAGAACCGACTCTTATATTTCTTATTTAAAAGCCGGTTCTTAGCTTTTCTTAGTTAAAAGGTAAGAAACACTTTTTAACCGAAGCCAAGAACTCCACTCTAAGAACCCACGTTAATCATGGTCTTAAAACTTAAAAGAATCCAAGAAAGAAGACCCAAATATTTATTCCTCAGTCAAAAAACCAAATGCTCTGACGCAAAAACAATTTCCACTGATGCTTTTTCTTCACACCACTATCAATATTCGCAGAACTTTTTATAATCATTCATAAGCGATCAATTAAACTGTATATATATAAGGCGAAATCATCGGACCACACACTAGTAATGAAACTTTCTAGTTGTGCAAAAAGGTCGACACTCAGTACAAACTGCAGAGTTACGTACAAAGTATAACTGATGCATTTATGTTTATGTTTATATACACACACATGTAAACACTGCATATAAATCACTTCGAAATCAAATTTAGACACTTTACATGTTATTTTATATATGTAGCAAATGTAGAGGCCTAAATTTATATAGGCAAGCACACTGGTGTAAGAATATTAGCTAGACATGAAATACTGTTTTATCTCATTTTTCTCTTTTTTGTAAAAGAAATACTTTTATATATTCTTTAGCAAAGATTTATTCAACGACACCCATTTTAAAAAGCTGTATTATATTCAGTAATGCACATTATGGCGCATAACATATATGTGGGAATCTCCAGTCTCATTGGTAAACTTTACCTCTCATCATTTTAGTATGCGAATTTATAGTCCATCAACAAAACATAAAGCATCTCCTCTCCACTTTATGTTCTACGTACTTCTCTTTGAAGGTCATGAGATCATTTATTTTTGTTGCGACTCTTGGTCCCGTCGGGGCAGCTCAAAGCTTCAAAAATATGAGAATACACGTTCATGGCATATCTAATACATGCATCAGTTATACTTTGTACGTAATGTTATCGTTAGTCATAATGATAACAGTGTAATTTTAAAACCCTTCAAAAATGACCTTATCACGTTATCAACAATATATTTCTTTTATTGAGAATGATTTTTATGTTTTGTGATAAAGTATGATTTCAGAAAATTTGAATATTCGCATGCAATAATTTTTTTTATCTCACAGTCCACTAAATTGAACTTTAGATTAATGGTCATAAGTTTTTGTTGAACATCAGGTTAATGGTCATAAGTTTTTGTTGAATATCAGGTTAATGGTCATAATTTTCTGTCGAATTAAAATATAAATATGTATATAATATGATTAGTAGCACTAAGCACAAAGACGCACTTTCCGAGTGGACATATTGCTTGTGATTTGAATGGTGGACCAGCCGTCGTATTTTACTTCAATGGCTCCCCTGATAAACGAATAATAATCATTCTAAATATATAACCATTGTTGTCCAAAAAAATAATATATATATATAACCATTAACACACACAAAATTAAACTAAACCATCAAATTTTAAATATTACTTTCTTTCAACATTGACCTAAAACTCTAACACATATGAAGTTACAAACAGAAAAAGAAACTCTAACACATATTATACAGGATACGGCAATCTATTCGTTAGGTCGAAACTCAAAAAGGTTGAAGAGAACACCAAAATAATTTCTTGCAGTCATCTTGACTCTTTCAGTTATATACTAAACTAATACCAATATCTCCCATTGATATATATTCCAACAGTCATTTTGACTCACGTTTTTCATTACAAAATTCACTACAGTATACTATTAATTTTCTTATAAACTTTATTTGAATAAGAACATCTCCAACAAGAAACTCTATTTTGAAGTTTCCAAAACTCTATATTTGAAGTTTAAACGTGTTCTTCTCCAAAAATAAAACTTCAAACTCAACTTCAAAACTATTTGTATTTTATAATATAGTTTTTATATTTGTCATAACTAATTTGAATTCATAAAAATTTTGTAAATAACTAGCATATATATAAACATATTACAACAATATTGATTAATAAAATATTCTATTAAAATATAAAAATTTAAATAAAAATAACTTAATTAATATTAAACTTCAAACAAAATACCATATTATTACATAAAATGATTTTCACAATGCATATATGATCTATTAGTGCATTTCGAAGTAAAAATGTCTCTCCTCATTTTTACTTTGTAGATTACGAGCTAAACGTTTTTGAAATCGGGTGATATTGATACTTGTATATACAAACATAAAATATTGCTAAAAACTAATTTTTTTTCGATAATATTAATACTCGTGAATATATTCGATATGAACAAGAAATAATTGTATAAAAAGATATCAAAAACAACAACAACAACCATCTTCAGTTACACAAAAAAATTTGGACAATATTTGAAAATTTTGAAGGTTCCAGATCAAACTTATCTGACTATTAGTGTAGTTGTAATATTTAAATTTGTGTAATAGTTATGTCTTCATGTAATTTTAATTTTTTTTGTTAAGTTTCTTTTGTATATTATTGTTGTCTAAATCTAGTTTAAAATATTTTAAATCTTATTTTAAAGTTTTATATAATTTTATATGTAAAATTTAAAATATTTATGAGATATCATTTTTTTAAGGATTAAAAAAATAAACGAGAAAATATTTTATGAATCATAAAGGTGATGTGTGATTGTAGAGACCACTAACCAAGCGCTCGTAGCTTGGTGGTAAAAGAGGTACAGCTGTACTGCCCGCCATCCGGGTTCGAGCCTTGGCCACAACGGATTTAACATCCTTTCCGTTGGGGCGCTGGACCCCTTTCGGGGATAGTTGGGAATGTGGCTGCCCAGATACCAGAATTATCAAAAAAAAAAAGATTGTAGAGACCAAAATGTAAATAAAAATATGAAACTTTAAATTTGAAGTTTTGAATAATGAAACTTTAAATATAGAATTTCACTATACAAAACTTCAAATTTGAACTTTCTTTCTAAAAAACAAAAAACTTAGTATTTCTAGTTATAGAGCGTTTTTGGAGATAATCTAAGTGGATCACCGGCTCGTGATCCTAAATTCTATAACCCGGAAACCCCTAAAAGTAGTTGAAGAAACACGATATTTATTTATTTTTGCTTTATAAATAAAATAACATGGAAAGGAAACTCCGCCTATACATTACGTACCATTTGTAGCACAAACACTGGTCAGATTTCCTTTCCCATTTATTAGAGAATATTCCATAGTTAGGAAATTATAAAACTCAAGTAACCGACTAAATAGTCTCTTGGTGCTCTACATTTAAACAGAAGTATTCAAATGGTTTTTTATCGGCGTATTCAAATGATTAATTGTTATATTCAGGCTTGATGATTTGAAAATCTGATGTACACTCTAGTTTCGTTTATATGTGAGTTATTAATATTATTTTTAACCAAGTTTAACAATATAGCTAGTGGTTAAAGGCTTAAAGCTAGTGAGTAATTTATTGGATACAACATTATCTATTAACTGTGTTTAGGACATTTTCATATATTAAGATGAAAATCTCATGTAAAACTATAATATATGTTTTTTTGTTCAACAACTATAATATATGTTAAAACCGAAAAATATAATATTGAAATATTTCGGATGCTAAAATATTTATATATATTATATTTCGGATGCTTCTCTAATGCTTAACTAGAAAATAACAGAGAGAAAAACATTTCATAAAACATTTACAAATTATAATTAACATGTACATTAAGAGAATAAAAACATTGTCCTCTAAAAATAATCTGCGTTAAACCTATAGAGACATCTAAACTACGTAAATAAAACGAAATAAATAAAATCAAGGCAAGAAGGAATTGGGATCATCTTCGCCTTGCTTGATTCGGATCTCAATTTCGGGTTCGGGTCCGGAACTAGAGCTACCGGGCAAACCCCCACACTTATGACACCTGGCAACCACCAAGATCTGACGGCAAGAAGGGCAAGATGAATGAGACCCGAGCCACGTGTCAATGCATGACACGTGGAATCCATGACCACACTGGTAAAATCCTGAGCTCGTCGCCGTTGGAGAACTCCGTCAGACAGATCGCGCACTCGGTGAACTTCTCCGACGACGGTGACTCCGGCGAGAAAGTCAGCTTCGGTAGAGATTGGAGTACTTTATTCTTCAGTCCTTTGTTCGCCGCTGCTACCGGCGGTGGAGGAGATTGACCAGAACCGCCTTGAGAGCCGGCGTGGGTTCGGTTACCGGCGGCGAGACGACGGAGCCAAACGCATCGAGAAACGGCGATTAGACCGAGAAAGCAAATCATGGCGCAGAGGAGAGCAGCGAGGATGATCACGAGATCGGAAGTCACAGCGGCGGTGGAGGGATCCGGCACAGGCGACGGAGAGTTGGATTCACCGAGAAGACGGAAGAGAAGGCGAGCCATTTCGAGCGAAGGAGAAGAGTTATGGGTTCGTTTGAGAATATTTAGAGAAAGGAAGGACTTTGATTTGAGTCTGAGGCAGGCGAAGAGGATTAGAGCTTTATAGAGCGGCGACTTCTCCTGGTCTTATGTAGCTGCCGGTTAAGGTTCTTTTGGTCATTCCCAGTTTTTAAAATAATTATTATTCTTTGGTAGTCGATAGTTACACTCCAAGACTCATTAAGAAAGTTAATACTCCATCGGTTCACGATACAATAGGTGATGTTATTTTTTGTGCACAAAAATTAAGAAATTTAATTTTTTCTAAAAATTAGTTTAAAAAATATAATGTAAAAATCATCCACTCAATTACAGAAATAACTACAACATCTAATTGGTTATGCAGTTTTCAATAAAGTTAAAAATAACATAAAAATATCAAAACATTATCTATTTTGAAACAACAAAAATCTTCTAAAACATCATATATTATAAAACAGAAGAAATAGTATTTATTTATTTATTTTAGCAATTGTCTTTAGCCGTGGCCCAGAGGTTTTTTTTTTAAAAGAAGGCTCACAGGTAAAATAAACATTTGGTTTAAAGACTAAATTTTATATAGAAGTTTAAGAACATCAAAAAAATTCAATATAATAGTTTCTGAGCAAATTTTAATACATTTATGTTTTACACAACCAACTAACTACATAAAGCCGAACGTGAATGTTTTTTCATAATCTGAAAAACAAGTTTAGATTAATAGTTTTGCAGAATGGGAAAACAAATATTATGACACAAGTATATCATCTTTAGATCATTTACTCAGTCTATGAAAAAAATTGCTATACATATTAGTATGTAAGAGATTGTATGACTAGTGGTGTGAGTGTGGCGATGTTTATTGTAACAAATGTAGGAGTGTATTTTTCTGTTGTTGGACAATTGGAACAATAACCGAAGTGTTATGATAATGATTATCTATTTAGAAGATAATGTTTATCTTCTTTTGTCTTTTTGTTATATGTCGGTAAAACTAACCGACTTACCATTGCTATAAATATAGTTTCTCATGTATTTTGTAAGGACTACTTAGAAATCAAATCAATAACAAGATCATAAGTTTTATATCTCACATTTCTCTCCCATACAACAATAACAAAACAACATATAATATCTTTATCTCTCTCTCGTTGAATCCTTTTTCTCCAAACATAAAATATATAATATATAAATACAGATTTATATATCCCTCACTATTACATGTGAGCTAATAGTTTACAACACGTTATCAGCACGAGACTCTGACTAACTGAGGCTTATCAATCCGAAAGTTTTTAAACCAGCCGAAGTAATGTTTAAATTTATGTATTCCAATATATTTAATTTATTTAAATTTTATTATTATTTCGGAGTGAGAGACTAGACCTTCTCCGTTTATTTTTGGGATGATAGGCGCTGCCTTTCCTGACTGATCGTTATGGTAGGCTATGCTTTCACGATCTGAGAAACACGTAGTAGGCTTTGCCTCCGTGAATAAAAGTAAAAGTCAAAATGGTAGACCATGTCTCTTCGGACTTTGAAAAATGATCAGTATGGTAGTCTATGACTGCTCGGATCATGTGGTAGGCTGAACCTCCCGATTTTATTTATGCTATTTAAACTTCTGCAATTTAAATTTCTGCAATTTAAATTTATGCAGTTTAAGTTTATGCTTTTAATTTTTGCATTTAAATTATGCTTTTAATTTTTGCATTTAAATTATGCATTTAAATTTCCGTCTTTACTA
>NC_027754.1:22516640-22517236 GCF_000695525.1 Brassica oleracea var. oleracea
CAAAAGCCATGATATTTTTACGACACCACATCCATGATGGTTTAAAGGATGAATATTTTACGAAAGATGATCCTTGTGGCCTCTGGAAATCTTTAAAAGAGAGGTTCGATCACCAGAAATATGTGATCTTACCGAAAGCTAAACACGAGTGGATCCATCTCCGGTTCCAGGATTACAAAAGTGTTAGTAAGTTTAATTCCGCGATGTTCGGAATTACTTCGAGGATGATGTTAAGTGGAGAGAAAATAAGTGATTATGATATGATCGAGAAAACTCTCTCCACGTTCCATCCTGAAATTGTAATCCTACAGCAACAATACCGGGTGAATGGATATACCCGTTACTCGGAGTTGATCTCCTTGTAGCGGAGCAGAATAATCAACTCGTGACTTTAAACCATCAAGCTCGTCCCACTGGATCTGCTCCATTTCCTGAAGCGAATTTTGCATCATCCAGTTATGATAATAGAAAAGGACAAGGTCGTGGACGTGGTGGAAACCGTTATCATGGTCGTGGAAGAGGACGAGGAAGAAGATTCCGTCCCTATGATGAAAGAAATAATAAAAACTGCCACGAAAATGAAAGGAATGAAAAGG
>NC_027754.1:22518095-22518527 GCF_000695525.1 Brassica oleracea var. oleracea
GTTGATTGCAAGACCGTTAGTCTTGAGAACGAAGCTCCCCATTTCTATATGGGGTCATGCTATATTGCATGCAGCTGCACTGGTTCGGCTAAGACCGAGTGCATATCATAAGTACTCCCCATTACAATTGGCATCTGGGTAAGAGCCAGATGTATCCCATCTCCGTGTTTTTGGGTGTGCGGTCTATGTTCCGATAGCACCGCCACAAAGAACAAAAATGGGCCCACAAAGGAGATTGGAAATATATGTGGGTTATACGTCACCAAGTATAATAAGATATCTGGAACTAGTAACTGGTGATATGTTTACGGCACGATTTTCCAATTGCCATTTTAATGAGGATGAATTTCCAGCGTTAGGGGGAGGAATTAATAGAATTCCTAAAGAGATTACTTGGTGTACACCGTCGTTGTTACACCTTGATCCCCCTAT
>NC_027754.1:22518593-22518700 GCF_000695525.1 Brassica oleracea var. oleracea
GAAGGGTGGCGAAATCATGTATACCCGCTGAAAATGTTCCATCCAGAGTTGATGTTCCTAAAGAACAAACTAATGGGAACAAAATGAATGAACCTAGGGTTCAGTTA